>NW_026874828.1:0-16528 GCF_032173495.1 Musca vetustissima
TGCGTTGTCCTGCTAAAAAACGAGTCCTTGATTGTTGCTGCTTTCCCAAAATGTCAATAATTTGTCTTCCAAGACTTGAACGTACTCCATTGAATTCATCCGACAACATGGAAATGTCAAATAAAGCATTCCGTGGCTATAAAATACTCCCAAGGTGGCGGTTACCGAAATATCGTTATTTCTTAATACAATATTTCGGTGGCGGTTCCTTAATGGCCTTGGGAGCATTTTATAGCCATTATTTGACATTTCCATGTTGTCGGATGAATTCAATGGAGTACGTTCAAGTCTTGGAAGACAAATTATTGACATTTTGGGAAAGCAGCAACAATCAAGGACTCGTTTTTTAGCAGGACAACGCACCAGTTCATAAAAGTGGCCATACTCAAGTATGGTTAAAATCGAAAAATATTAAAATTTTCCGACCAGAATCCGATCGAGAACATGTGTGGAATCTTGCCTCGTCGTGTCTATGCAGAAAACCGCCAAAACCAAACATTATTTTATTTCCAAGAAGTGATTATCGATGAATGGCGGTCAATCGATGAAGACTTGCGAATAATTTTGATCAGCAGTGTGATGTATAAAATTTTTGAACTTATTCAAAATAAGGGAGGCCCTACCCATTATTTATAAAAGTTATTTTATTTTATTTAAGTTTTAAAAAATAAATTTTTCTAATTTTGTAAAAGTGCGTCTATAGTTATGCAACACCAGCTATTTTGAAAGTGCAGAATTCGGCGAAACCATAAAGAATAAATTAATTATTTTTGTTGAATAATATGTGTTTTTGATCGTTTTATTGTGAACAATAACTTAATGGGTCCATTTTATTTGTCAACTAACATACCAATTGAATTAAGGGTGCGTCTATAGTTATGATACGCAGTGTATACTTCAATAAAATATTATCAGAAATAATAAATAATAAAAGTACCTGAAATCTGCTCTTGGGCTCTTCTATAATAAGAGGTAAGATATCAGAATTTTTGCGATTCAAAAGGTAGAGGAAGAGGTATCTGAATTATTGCGGATTCTGATCGTAATAACCATTTTATTTTGCGAAGAGGGAGAAAGAGCACGCCGAAGACGCCATCGCGGTTACCCCAGTATACGTTTTGTTGGGGAACAATGATTTAATGAATAATATAATACAGTCGACCTCATGGTCTGGGGTGGGAAATTCCTTTTGGGTATGAACAGCTTGCAATATGTAAGAACTCAGAAGTTCTTTAGTTATAGCCATAGACTAATGAAAATATAGACGATGAAATGCTCTCACCAGTCCTCTCGAAATGCGCTACTCATTTTTAAATGCCGATTTACTTAAATGTTTGAACCTTCTAAATATAGTTAGTTTTGATCAAAAACTGTATCCTCAGATAAAAACATTAAACAAAAATATGCAATTTTCCCTAAAAACGTCTTTAAAAATTGTTGAGTTTTTTTATTTTGAGTCACTTGACCGCGTATTTTTTTAGTATTTCGTCGTCTATATTTTCATTAGTCTATGGCACACCAACAATTGAGTGACACAAACTCAATTGTTGGTTTGTATGTGTATTATAATGCACATACATCCATATATGGACTCGAAAACCGTTGAACCGACTTCGCTGAAATATTAACAGGAATACATACAAAAAGTCGAAAGCCGATTTGGGTCGTTGTCGTTGATGGGTGGAATAACTGACCACGCCTATTTTTAAAAAATTTACATTAGGAAATCGTTGTAAACAAGTAAGGAAGATGTATGTTCCGTAGGCTCACATTTGTTTGATATCCTCCGTATTATGTTCAACACTAAATATAAATATTGAACGGTAATATACCCTCAGAATTCCTAATTTCATCTATTAAAATAAATGTTTCTTTTCGATACAGTAGATATTATCAACTATTATAAATACGTAGATTTTCATGTGTATTGATTTTAATTCTGTGTATTCTAATGTATATTTTTGCATGAGTGTTGAAATTATAAAATTTCAGTTTATGAAAATATAAATCCTTACAGACTAGATTATTATAAGGTATATTAGAAATCTAATAATTCTTTAAACTTATCTATAGTATAAGTAAAATCCCAACTTAATTCTAAGTTTATAAAATTAAATTCTTTAAGCACTCTTAAAATGAGGTTTTTTTGACATAATTACTTTTATATTGTGTTTACTAAAATATTCAACAAATCTAAGGGTCAATTGGTACAATTTTAATTTGGAGGTATGAATGGACCCGGAATACTGACATTTGAAATTAACATTCCTGTCGGAGTGTAGGATTAAGGTATGTACGTAGTTTTGGAATTTTTTTACTTATGTGTACGAAAAGCATTAAATCGTACTATAATTGGTACAGTTTGGCTTTGCGTGAATCGGTAGCGCTGGAACACTGAAATTTGATGATAGATTATTGTTGGAGTACAGGAATGACGAAATTATTATACCCTTCACCACACTGTGGTACAGGGTATTATGTCTTTGTGCATATGTTTGTAACAGGCAAAAGGAAACGATATAGACACATGGTTCCTTTTGAGAATATGCATAGAATCACTTTCTAAGTCGATTTACGCATGTCCGTTCATGTAGTTTTGTGAGCAAAGTACAGGTCGAATTTATGATCCGATTGGGATGAAATTTGGCATAGGTCACATATTTGGCCCAAGGACGAACCCTATTGAAATTGGGAAAAATCGGTTCAGATTTAGATATACCTCCCATATATATTTTCGTCCGATTTAATGTAAATGAAGCACCAAAGTCCCTATATATCTTTCGATTTGCACGAAATTTGGCACAGAGTAATGAATTAGGCCTAGAATGAAGTGTGCTGAGTGTCATAAAAATCGGTCTAGATTTAGATATAGCTCCTATATATAGTTTCGTCCGAATTTATGTAAATGGTGCACCAAAGTCCCTATATATCTTTATATATCTTTATATATCCCTATATATCTTTTATATATAGTTTCGTCCGAATTTATGTAAATGGTGCACCAAAGTCCCTATATATCTTTCGATTTCCACGAAATTTGGCAGAGCGTTCTGTATTAAGTGCAGAATGATGTGTGATGAGTTTGGTGAAAATCGGTCCATATTTAGATATAGCTCCCATATATAGTTTCGTCCGATTTTATGTAAATGGTGCACCAAAGTCCCTATATATCTTTAGATTTGTACGAAATGTGGCACAACGTAATGAATGAAGTATAGAATGATGTGTGTTAAGTTTCCTGAAAATCGGTTCATATTTAAATATAGCTCCCATATATATTTTCGTCCGATTTAAGTTAAATGGTCCACCAAAGTCCCCATATATCATTCGATTTGCACGAAATTTGGCAGAGCGTAATGAATTAGGCCTAGAATGATGTGTGTTTCATGAAAATCGATTCAGATTTAGATATAGCTCCCATATATATTTTCGTCCTATTAAATGTAAATGGTGCACCAAAGTCCCTATATGTCAATCGATTTACACGATATTTGGCATAGCGTTCTGTATTAAGTGCAGAATGATTTGTGCTGATTTTGGTGAAAATCGGTTCAGATTTAGATATAGCTCCCATATATATTTTCGTCCGATTTATATAAATGGTGGACCAAAGTCCCTATATATCTTTCGATTTGCACAAAATTTGGCACAGCGCAATGAATTAGGTCTACAATGATGTGTTTTAAGTTTCGTGAAAATCGGTTCAGATTTAAATATAGCTCCCATATATATTTTCGGACAATTTAAGGTAAATGGTGTACCAAAGTCCCTTAATATATTTCGGTTTGCACGAAATTTGGTACAGCGTAATGAATTAGGTCTAGAATTATGTGTTTTAAATTTCCTGTAATCGTTGAAATCGGTTCAGATTTAGATATAGCTTCTATATCTGACCATTCATTTTGCTGGTCTTTTAAAAATGCGATGTATGTTAGGATTCATCTGTGGAATATATCCAAAGTGGTGAAGGGTATCATATAGTCGGCCCCGTCCGACATTACTGCTTTCCTTACTGGTTTAGTTTTGGAAATGCATACTTATGGATACTAAATTTGGTACAAATTGAATTTTGGGTGAACCGATAGATTTGGAATCCTGAAATTTGAAGTTAAGATCACTGCTGGAGTGTAGGATTGGGGTATGTATTGAGATTTAGTACTAAGTGGTACAAAACTTGATACAATTTGGATTTAGGAGACCCGATAGACCTGGAATACTAAAAATGTATATTATTGTTAGATTGTAGAATTGTATGTAAGTATTTTTTGGAAATTCGTACTTATGTGTACAAAATTACACTAAATTTAGTACAATTTAAATTTTTGGTTAACGGTTTGAAGTGGAATCCCGAAATTTTAAGTCAGGATCTCTGTTATAGTGTAGGAGTGCGGTATGTAGGAAGTTTTGGAAATTCGCACTCAATCGTACTATAATTGGTACAATTCGAATTTAGGGTGCGCCGATAGGTCTAGGAAGTTTTTGTTTTGGAAAAATTTGGATTTGGAGAATCGATCAGGCTGGAATCCTGAAATTTTAATATAACATTTCTATTCGATTGATGAGGTGGGTACTTAGGGAAATGTATATTAATGTGTACTAAATGACATTACATTTGCTAAACTTTGGATTTGGGTGAACCACTAGTGTACGAACTATGAATTATTTTCGGAAATAAGTACTACGAGAAATTGGGGAAATGTACTCAACATTGCATCGATATTTGGTATTCATAGAGAACTCTCGGTGTCAAGTTACAGCTAATTGGATCGCAAAATGTGTCTAATAGACAAAAAATATCTCAAATCGGGAGGTACTGTTATATGGGGGCTATATCAAAAAAAAAAAAAAAAATGACCCAGATACCCCATTTTCCATACCCGTATTTGTATTGATTTAAAAACCATCTGAGTCAAATTTTGGCTGCCTATGTCAAGTGGGTAAATACTGGACCTACATCTGTAAATTTGTAAATTGCAAACAATTTGATTGTAAAATGTGTCATATAGACAAAAAAATACCTTAAATAGGGAGGTACGGTTATATGGGGGCTATATAACAATTGGACCCCTGGGATGCCATATTCGCTCTGACATTTAAAACTTGTGAGCCAAATTTTGGCAGCCTATGCCAAGTGGTTCGGGTAAATACTCGGGTTTATATTTAATATGCAGCTTGTAGGTACATATTATTTGGATTTCATATATCAAGACCTGATTATGAATGACACAAATCAAAAAAAAAAAAAAATTGGTTTGGCTTTTCAATATATAGAGAAGAGGGCAAATTTGTGTACAGTACTAATTTGTGTATACTTTCCAAATTATGTAAATTGCTTCGTATTCAAATTGTACCAATTCTGCCAACAGATTTTTTTATACCCTCCACCATAGTATGGAGGGTATATTAATTTTGTTTTTCCGTTTGTAACTCATCGAAATAATCATTTCCGACCCTATAAAGTATATATATTCTTGATCAGCGAAAAAGACGATCTAAGCATGTCCGTCTGTTGTAATCACTCTAGCGTCTAAACGAGTTGAGATAGATCGCCAAAATTTTGCACAGAGTCGTCTTTTGTCTGCAGGCAGGTCAAGTTTGAAGATGGGATATATCGGTCCACGTTTAGGCATACCTCCCATATAAGGGTACCCCCCAATTTTCGGTATTTTGGGGTTCTTGAGCGCGTTTTTCAACCGATTTCGCTGAAATTTGGTATATTTGGTTCCTATTGCGGTCCAATTTTTCTGGTAGCCCCCATATTATGTTACCCCCAATTTTCGCTATTTTGAGGTTCTTGAGCACGTTTTTCAACCGAATTCGCTGAAAATTGGTATTTTGGTAACAAATTTCCCTACAAAAAATGTTTAATATGCCCCCCCCCTTTTTGGGGTAGCCCCCATATAACCCCTTTTTTATATTAAAATAGTTATGCAATTTTTTCCGCGTTTTGGGTTTGGTTCTAAGACTCTGTTGTAACTATATCACCTGCGGAGGATATCGAGATAAAAAACTAGCACGTAAGGTTCGATAATGAACTATATATGAACTATAACCCGTATTCAGACCTAGCCCCTGTGTGGGAGGCACCAGAAGGAGTGGACCGATATTCCCCATCTTCGAATTTGAACTATGTTTGGAAGAAATAATAAGATGGGGAAAGTTTGGATGCTATCTAAATTTTCTGAAACGGATTTGGTCCAAAGAAACATGGGGTCTAGAATCAATATTTCGATGAGGCACATTTTCACGGTGTAAAGTGTATACACCCTCATTAGCCATAAGGCTGAGGTTATAATTATCCATTAAAAATTTCTGAAATTTGTATTATAGTTTAAATAGAAATTTCTGTATAGGTCCACTTTTTGGTATGTTCCCTATATTTTCATTTCTAGTACCTGTCAGTATATCTATGGTGGAGGGTATCCAAAGTTCGGCCCGGCCGAACTTAACGTTTAATCACTTGTTTTTTTATTCTTGTAAAAATGTATGTAGAGAATAATCAAAAATGATTTTTCTGTCGATTTTGCATTTGGTTTTCATGATATTGGACTTTAATTTTTTCGAATGAATGTACTGTATGATCCGAATGCAAAGATGTAGCGATGTCAAATTTTGTGCATATCCTATTTAGAATAGTTGCATTAAATCTGTAAACAGAAATGTGTTCTAAGATTGCGGAAAAAAATCGGGGCTAAAAGGGTTAAACATTGCAATATGTTCTTTAATTTTTTTAACATAAGTAGGGTTTGCGAAGCGCCACGGCTTCAGGGGGAGTGAAAAACGCCCACTAAAAATGTCATTCCAATATCTTTTAATGCTCGGAATTAACATTTCCAGCATTTTTGATTTTACCTACGTTAATCATTTACGTAAACATAAAACTTTTGTTGAATCAAAAAACCAAGGGGGGTACAAATATCAAAATTAGTGGGTATAGCAGACATTGATAATATATTCCTTTTGTAAACCTAATCTATTGAATTGTATCGAATATACTAATACATTAACCACTTGCCACGATATTATTATTGATATTGCTCCACGTGCATGCATTTTTTTCTTTTTTAATATGAGAACATGAACATCTTAACTTTAAATCAATGCAATAAAATAAACAATATTTATATGAATTTAATATAAAAAATAATGATTGTTAAATTAAAAAGGGTGAGGTTGCAAGTATCGAAGATAAAAGTTTCTTTTTTTAATAAAATGATTTGGATGGTTAATACTTAGTACGAAATCCCTTGTTATCTTCTACAGCTTTCAAACTTGCCGGAATATATTATACCAAGTTTTTAGTTTCCTCCATTCTACTTGTAAATTATTTTTCAAACTTGGTTATGGCTTCTAATATTTTTCTCCAAAATACTCCATAAGTGGCGTAGGGGATGATAGATACCAAGCAACGGCTCTGATTGGCTTTAACATGGCGAAGTCCAGGCTTATTTTGGTCCCTCTTTCATCTCAATTGTGGACACTGACCTCCCCGCGGTGCCACCTGGGGAGCTATTCTCATCACCCGATGAAATAGTGAGCTAATATGTGCCGCGAGTTCACCCATAAGAACTATAAAAAATGGGTTGAGGCGTCGGATTAGTTGACAACTCTCGGAAAACCCAACCTACTATGAGAAAGCTAAGAAAAAGAAAACCGAACCCCCCTAATGTTGACGACCCCCGCAAACGTATAAAGGACAGAACAGGCGCAGTGTTCGCTTTGGCGGATATACTATACAGACGTAAGTAATTCAGACGATTACGCCCTGTATTATAGCTGCCATGAAACGAGACATGAATTTGGCTGCGGATTTATGGAATAGAATAAAAGACCTTGCCTCCAGATTCACTCCAGTAGATGAATTGCTATAATCCGTATAAAAACGAAGTTCCTTTACATCAGTCTCATTTGCGCCCATGCTCCGACCGAAGATAAAGAAGAACAGACCAAAGACATATTCTACGAGCACCTATAAACAGCATATGACCGTTGTCCTGGCCATGACATTAAAATTCTGCTAGGAGATTTTAATGCAAAAATCTGAAGGGAAAATATCTTTGGCCCCACCGTTGGAAAATTCAGCCTTCATGAAGAAACATCCGACAACGGCATGAGGTTGATTGACTTAGCGGCAGCAAAAAATATTGGAAGTTAGCAGCACCAGATTCAATCATCTCGATATACACAAGGCCACATGGATCTCTCCTGATCAAGTAAAGAGAAATCAAATTGATCATGTTGTGATAGACGGAAGGCATTCATCCAGTGTTTTAGATGTCCGATCGACCCGAGGAGCGAATATCGATTCGGAGCATTACCTTGTGGCAGCCAAGGTACGCACTTGTCTTAATGTTGCAGCAAAGGTGCGATCTAATACAACACGGAAACTCGACGTCGAAAAGCTGCAAACACAACAGGTAGCCGAGGCCTACTCCGCTCAACTTACCCATCTGCTTGAAGAAAGCACTTCTTGTCCCGATAATAGTATAGAAGCACAATGGCAAAGAATTGCCCACTCCCTACAAACTGCAGCAAAAGGAAAAATTGGGTACCAAAAACCACTACCAAGAAACCCATGGTACGATCAGGAGTGTCGTAATGCTACTGATGTGAAAAACGCAGCATATAGGGCAACCCTGCAGACAGCAATTAATAGTAATTAATCGGCTCAATAACAACAAAGCATTGGAACCTCAGCATCCTGTGTCTCGTGCACAAAAAATGAGACAAGACGATATGAGCCAACTATAGAGGAATAAGTCTCCTTCCCATCGCATATAAAGTGCTATCCAGTGTGCTGTGTGAACGATTGAAGCCAATGGTCAATGACATCATCGGACCATACCAATGCGGCTTCAGACCTGGCAAATCCACCATTGCCCAGATTTTCACTCTGCACCAAATCCTAGAAAAGACCCACGAAAAACACATCGACACATACCACCTATTTGTCGACAGCCCTATCCGTTCAGAGGTGTTTAAAGCCATGTCTGTGTTCGGCATTCCTGCAAAATTAATACGGCTATGCAGGATAACTTTAAGTGGCACAAGGTCAGCAGTTAAAGTAGGAAAGGACCTATCGGAGCCCTTCAGTACCGAACGAGGATTCAGACAAGGTGACAGGATTCAGACAAGGTATGGTCTAAGTAAGCAGTTTAGAAACAAGGCCACCTCCCGCCAGACCAAACTCACACTTTACAAGACGCTAATACTACCCGTGCTATTATATGGATCAGAAGCATGGGTACTTGCGCAAGCAGATGAGGCAGCTCTTGGGGTGTTTGAGAGAAAAATACTCCGAAAGATCTACGGGCCGATCTGCGTCGACGGTGAAGCTGTGAGCTTTACAATTTATACGCGGACATCGACATAGTTAGTCGTATTGAGCTGCAGCGACTACGGTGGCTAGGCCATGTTTTGCGGATGAATGAAAATGCCCCAGCTCAAAAGGCATATAAAAACGAGCCAACTGATGGTTCCCATAGAAGGGGAAGGCCACGAATTAGATGGAAAGACCAAGTAGAAAACAACATCTTAGAATGTGGACTTGCGCACAAGACCGACGCGCTTGGAAATCTTTTTTAAGCTCGGCTTATGGAACAACCGTTCTGTAACAAGCCAGATAAGTAAGTACTCCATAAGCTCTCTATAGGATTCAAATCCGGGGACTGTGAAGGTGTCTGAAAATCAATTTTGAACAATTACAAAGCACCCATTCACAAACGACTTGAGATCGACGATTTGGGATCATTATCTTGAAAAAAATTTAAATGTAGTCCTCAATCCCGATTTTTCAGCACTACATTTCAAGTATTCTTTTAGAATGTTTAAATAATAAATCTTATCCATAATTCCTTTAATATAAACGATATTTACTACTTCGGCAGCGCCACTTGTCGGTGCAACCACTTTTCGTCTCTTACAATTTTAATATGATTTGGGTGTACAAATGAATTTTTTCAATGCCATTGAAAAATTGTCGGCATGACATCTTATATAGTCGGGATCTAAAATTAGAAAAACATAAACTATATATATATATATATATATATGTAATGAATTTGTTTATTATACACTGCGTATCATAACTATAGACGCACCCTTAATTCAATTGGTATGTTAGTTGACAAATAAAATGGACCCATTAAGTTATTGTTCACAATAAAACGATCAAAAACACATATTATTCAACAAAAATAATTAATTTATTCTTTATGGTTTCGCCGAATTCTGCACTTTCAAAATAGCTGGTGTTGCATAACTATAGACGCACTTTTACAAAATTAGAAAAATTTATTTTTTAAAACTTAAATAAAATAAAATAACTTTTATAAATAATGGGTAGGGCCTCCCTTATTTTGAATAAGTTCAAAAATTTTATACATCACACTGTTGATCAAAATTATTCGCAAGTCTTCATCGATTGACCGCCATTCATCGAAAATCACTTCTTGGAGGTAAAATACAGTTTGGTATTGGCGGTTTTCTGCATAGACACGACGAGGCAAGATTCCACACATGTTCTCGATCGGATTCTGGTCGGAAATTTTAATATTTTTCGATTTTAACCATACTTGAGTATGGCCACTTTTATGAACTGGTGCGTTGTCCTGCTAAAAAACGAGTCCTTGATTGTTGCTGCTTTCCCAAAATGTCAATAATTTGTCTTCCAAGACTTGAACGTACTCCATTGAATTCATCCGACAACATGGAAATGTCAAATAAAGCATTCCGTGGCTATAAAATGCTCCCAAGGTGGCGGTTACCGAAATATCGTTATTTCTTAATACAATATTTCGGTGGCGGTTCCTTAATGGCCTTGGGAGCATTTTATAGCCATTATTTGACATTTCCATGTTGTCGGATGAATTCAATGGAGTACGTTCAAGTCTTGGAAGACAAATTATTGACATTTTGGGAAAGCAGCAACAATCAAGGACTCGTTTTTTAGCAGGACAACGCACCAGTTCATAAAAGTGGCCATACTCAAGTATGGTTAAAATCGAAAAATATTAAAATTTCCGACCAGAATCCGATCGAGAACATGTGTGGAATCTTGCCTCGTCGTGTCTATGCAGAAAACCGCCAAAACCAAACATTATTTTATTTCCAAGAAGTGATTATCGATGAATGGCGGTCAATCGATGAAGACTTGCGAATAATTTTGATCAGCAGTGTGATGTATAAAATTTTTGAACTTATTCAAAATAAGGGAGGCCCTACCCATTATTTATAAAAGTTATTTTATTTTATTTAAGTTTTAAAAAATAAATTTTTCTAATTTTGTAAAAGTGCGTCTATAGTTATGCAACACCAGCTATTTTGAAAGTGCAGAATTCGGCGAAACCATAAAGAATAAATTAATTATTTTTGTTGAATAATATGTGTTTTTGATCGTTTTATTGTGAACAATAACTTAATGGGTCCATTTTATTTGTCAACTAACATACCAATTGAATTAAGGGTGCGTCTATAGTTATGATACGCAGTGTATACTTCAATAAAATATTATCAGAAATAATAAATAATAAAAGTACCTGAAATCTGCTCTTGGGCTCTTCTATAATAAGAGGTAAGATATCAGAATTTTTGCGATTCAAAAGGTAGAGGAAGAGGTATCTGAATTATTGCGGATTCTGATCGTAATAACCATTTTATTTTGCGAAGAGGGAGAAAGAGCACGCCGAAGACGCCATCGCGGTTACCCCAGTATACGTTTTGTTGGGGAACAATGATTTAATGAATAATATAATACAGTCGACCTCATGGTCTGGGGTGGGAAATTCCTTTTGGGTATGAACAGCTTGCAATATGTAAGAACTCAGAAGTTCTTTAGTTATAGCCATAGACTAATGAAAATATAGACGATGAAATGCTCTCACCAGTCCTCTCGAAATGCGCTACTCATTTTTAAATGCCGATTTACTTAAATGTTTGAACCTTCTAAATATAGTTAGTTTTGATCAAAAACTGTATCCTCAGATAAAAACATTAAACAAAAATATGCAATTTTCCCTAAAAACGTCTTTAAAAATTGTTGAGTTTTTTTATTTTGAGTCACTTGACCGCGTATTTTTTTAGTATTTCGTCGTCTATATTTTCATTAGTCTATGGCACACCAACAATTGAGTGACACAAACTCAATTGTTGGTTTGTATGTGTATTATAATGCACATACATCCATATATGGACTCGAAAACCGTTGAACCGACTTCGCTGAAATATTAACAGGAATACATACAAAAAGTCGAAAGCCGATTTGGGTCGTTGTCGTTGATGGGTGGAATAACTGACCACGCCTATTTTTAAAAAATTTACATTAGGAAATCGTTGTAAACAAGTAAGGAAGATGTATGTTCCGTAGGCTCACATTTGTTTGATATCCTCCGTATTATGTTCAACACTAAATATAAATATTGAACGGTAATATACCCTCAGAATTCCTAATTTCATCTATTAAAATAAATGTTTCTTTTCGATACAGTAGATATTATCAACTATTATAAATACGTAGATTTTCATGTGTATTGATTTTAATTCTGTGTATTCTAATGTATATTTTTGCATGAGTGTTGAAATTATAAAATTTCAGTTTATGAAAATATAAATCCTTACAGACTAGATTATTATAAGGTATATTAGAAATCTAATAATTCTTTAAACTTATCTATAGTATAAGTAAAATCCCAACTTAATTCTAAGTTTATAAAATTAAATTCTTTAAGCACTCTTAAAATGAGGTTTTTTTGACATAATTACTTTTATATTGTGTTTACTAAAATATTCAACAAATCTAAGGGTCAATTGGTACAATTTTAATTTGGAGGTATGAATGGACCCGGAATACTGACATTTGAAATTAACATTCCTGTCGGAGTGTAGGATTAAGGTATGTACGTAGTTTTGGAATTTTTTTACTTATGTGTACGAAAAGCATTAAATCGTACTATAATTGGTACAGTTTGGCTTTGCGTGAATCGGTAGCGCTGGAACACTGAAATTTGATGATAGATTATTGTTGGAGTACAGGAATGACGAAATTATTATACCCTTCACCACACTGTGGTACAGGGTATTATGTCTTTGTGCATATGTTTGTAACAGGCAAAAGGAAACGATATAGACACATGGTTCCTTTTGAGAATATGCATAGAATCACTTTCTAAGTCGATTTACGCATGTCCGTCTGTCCGTCCGTCCATGTATTTTTGTGAACAAAGTACAGGTCGCATTTATGATCCGATTTGGATGAAATTTGGCATAGGTCACATATTTGGCCCAAGGACGAACCCTATTGAAATTGGGAAAAATCGGTTCAGATTTAGATATACCTCCCATATATATTTTCGTCCGATTTAATGTAAATGAAGCACCAAAGTCCCTATATATCTTTCGATTTGCACGAAATTTGGCACAGAGTAATGAATTAGGCCTAGAATGAAGTGTGCTGAGTGTCATAAAAATCGGTCTAGATTTAGATATAGCTCCTATATATAGTTTCGTCCGAATTTATGTAAATGGTGCACCAAAGTCCCTATATATCTTTATATATCTTTATATATCCCTATATATCTTTTATATATAGTTTCGTCCGAATTTATGTAAATGGTGCACCAAAGTCCCTATATATCTTTCGATTTCCACGAAATTTGGCAGAGCGTTCTGTATTAAGTGCAGAATGATGTGTGATGAGTTTGGTGAAAATCGGTCCATATTTAGATATAGCTCCCATATATAGTTTCGTCCGATTTTATGTAAATGGTGCACCAAAGTCCCTATATATCTTTAGATTTGTACGAAATGTGGCACAACGTAATGAATGAAGTATAGAATGATGTGTGTTAAGTTTCCTGAAAATCGGTTCATATTTAAATATAGCTCCCATATATATTTTCGTCCGATTTAAGTTAAATGGTCCACCAAAGTCCCCATATATCATTCGATTTGCACGAAATTTGGCAGAGCGTAATGAATTAGGCCTAGAATGATGTGTGTTTCATGAAAATCGATTCAGATTTAGATATAGCTCCCATATATATTTTCGTCCTATTAAATGTAAATGGTGCACCAAAGTCCCTATATGTCAATCGATTTACACGATATTTGGCATAGCGTTCTGTATTAAGTGCAGAATGATTTGTGCTGAGTTTGGTGAAAATCGGTTCAGATTTAGATATAGCTCCTATATATATTTTCGTCCGATTTATATAAATGGTGGACCAAAGTCCCTATATATCTTTCGATTTGCACAAAATTTGGCACAGCGCAATGAATTAGGTCTACAATGATGTGTTTTAAGTTTCGTGAAAATCGGTTCAGATTTAAATATAGCTCCCATATATATTTTCGGACAATTTAAGGTAAATGGTGTACCAAAGTCCCTTAATATATTTCGGTTTGCACGAAATTTGGTACAGCGTAATGAATTAGGTCTAGAATTATGTGTTTTAAATTTCCTGTAATCGTTGAAATCGGTTCAGATTTAGATATAGCTTCTATATCTGACCATTCATTTTGCTGGTCTTTTAAAAATGCGATGTATGTTAGGATTCATCTGTGGAATATATCCAAAGTGGTGAAGGGTATCATATAGTCGGCCCCGTCCGACATTACTGCTTTCCTTACTGGTTTAGTTTTGGAAATGCATACTTATGGATACTAAATTTGGTACAAATTGAATTTTGGGTGAACCGATAGATTTGGAATCCTGAAATTTGAAGTTAAGATCACTGCTGGAGTGTAGGATTGGGGTATGTATTGAGATTTAGTACTAAGTGGTACAAAACTTGATACAATTTGGATTTAGGAGACCCGATAGACCTGGAATACTAAAAATGTATATTATTGTTAGATTGTAGAATTGTATGTAAGTATTTTTTGGAAATTCGTACTTATGTGTACAAAATTACACTAAATTTAGTACAATTTAAATTTTTGGTTAACGGTTTGAAGTGGAATCCCGAAATTTTAAGTCAGGATCTCTGTTATAGTGTAGGAGTGCGGTATGTAGGAAGTTTTGGAAATTCGCACTCAATCGTACTATAATTGGTACAATTCGAATTTAGGGTGCGCCGATAGGTCTAGGAAGTTTTTGTTTTGGAAAAATTTGGATTTGGAGAATCGATCAGGCTGGAATCCTGAAATTTTAATATAACATTTCTATTCGATTGATGAGGTGGGTACTTAGGGAAATGTATATTAATGTGTACTAAATGACATTACATTTGCTAAACTTTGGATTTGGGTGAACCACTAGTGTACGAACTATGAATTATTTTCGGAAATAAGTACTACGAGAAATTGGGGAAATGTACTCAACATTGCATCGATATTTGGTATTCATAGAGAACTCTCGGTGTCAAGTTACAGCTAATTGGATCGCAAAATGTGTCTAATAGACAAAAAATATCTCAAATCGGGAGGTACTGTTATATGGGGGCTATATCAAAAAAAAAAAAAATGACCCAGATACCCCATTTTCCATACCCGTATTTGTATTGATTTAAAAACCATCTGAGTCAAATTTTGGCTGCCTATGTCAAGTGGGTAAATACTGGACCTACATCTGTAAATTTGTAAATTGCAAACAATTTGATTGTAAAATGTGTCATATAGACAAAAAAATACCTTAAATAGGGAGGTACGGTTATATGGGGGCTATATAACAATTGGACCCCTGGGATGCCATATTCGCTCTGACATTTAAAACTTGTGAGCCAAATTTTGGCAGCCTATGCCAAGTGGTTCGGGTAAATACTCGGGTTTATATTTAATATGCAGCTTGTAGGTACATATTATTTGGATTTCATATATCAAGACCTGATTATGAATGACACAAATCAAAAAAAAAAAAAAATTGGTTTGGCTTTTCAATATATAGAGAAGAGGGCAAATTTGTGTACAGTACTAATTTGTGTATACTTTCCAAATTATGTAAATTGCTTCGTATTCAAATTGTACCAATTCTGCCAACAGATTTTTTTATACCCTCCACCATAGTATGGAGGGTATATTAATTTTGTTTTTCCGTTTGTAACTCATCGAAATAATCATTTCCGACCCTATAAAGTATATATATTCTTGATCAGCGAAAAAGACGATCTAAGCATGTCCGTCTGTTGTAATCACTCTAGCGTCTAAACGAGTTGAGATAGATCGCCAAAATTTTGCATTGAGTCGTCTTTTATCTGCAGGCAAGTCAAGTTTGAAGATGGGATATATCGGTCCACGTTTAGGCATACCTCCCATATAAGGGTACCCCCCAATTTTCGGTATTTTGGGGTTCTTGAGCGCGTTTTTCAACCGATTTCGCTGAAATTTGGTATATTTGGTTCCTATTGCGGTCCAATTTTTCTGGTAGCCCCCATGTATGTTACCCCCAATTTTCGCTATTTTGAGGTTCTTAGTATGTTTTTCAACCAAATCACTTAAAATTGGTATTTTGGTAACAAATTTCCCTACAAAAAATGTTTAATATGCCCCCCCCCTTTTTGGGGTAGCCAGCAATACGTAACGTCCAGTAAAAAAA
>NW_026874829.1:0-16778 GCF_032173495.1 Musca vetustissima
TGCTCAGTAAAAATATAACGTTTAGACCAAATCGTAAAGTTTTTAAAATTTCAATATTTAACCCATCATTGGTTTTATATGAACTATCGTACTTTATTTAACATGCTTCGGAATGTCCAATTTTGCTTCTCTCATAGAAGTCCTGCTCTCCATATGCAAAAAAACTCTAGTAGTCGATTTTCACAATTCTCCCCAGATACCAATTTTTTATAATTAAAGAATTTTTGCAATGCAAGAAAAATATGATAATCGCTTGGTGCCAAGTCCGGACTGTATGGCGGATGCTTTAAAACTTCCCAACCAAGCTCCTGAAGTTTCTGGCGAGTCAATGTAGATGTGTGTGGCCGAGCGTTATTCTAATAGACACCCCTCCTGTTGGCCAATTCTGGCCTTTTCTGGTCAATTGCCATCTTCAAACGGTCCAGTTGATGACAGTAGAGATCAGAATTTAGCGTTTGGCCATATGGAAGCAACTCATAATAAAGAATCGCCTTCCAATCCCACCAAATGCATACCAGAACCTTCCTGGTCACCGTTTGAGATGCATCGCCGTTCTTTGACCATGATCGTTTTCGCACAGGGTTATCGTATGTGATTCATTTCTCATCTCCAGTCACCATGGGGAATGAGTCATTTCTTTCTTCCATTTCTCAATCCAAAAATCTATTAAAACATTTCGAAATCGACTCCAAATTGTCTCGAACGGATTGGGGACAAAGTCTCTTAGGGTCAAAAGCCGATATTTCAATGACTTATATTTTTTCGTATTCATAATGTCTGAGACATAAAATATTTCCGTGTTCATACCATATCTAATGCGTGTAACGAATAAGATGTCCAAATTTTAAATTGAATTAATAATTATCATTCCCACCAGTAGTTAAAAACTTTTGAAGTTTGAGAATCACACTTGCCGCTGCCCAATGCTGGTATATTTCTAAGTCTTTTTGAGATTTTCTTAATTTTCGCATTTACTTTTGTGCAGTTTATGTTATTTTGGATTCACAATAAACATAGAAAGTACTTTTTTAAAATTTGACTCCCAGAAACAGTTTTCATTTATTCGCATTTCCTACTGCTATTATATCAGGCAATTAAATATTTAAATCCCAGGGCCTCGTCTCATCTTTTAAAATATAAACTTTGTAATAAATAAGAACATATCATAATTCAAAAGATGTTTGATATCTACGGACATAAAAACTATAGAATTTGCTCAGAATAAAGATTTTATTTGAGGAATAACAGTATTTATTCCTGAATAAAATTCTGTACTGGTCGCATTCCTATTATTTTATGTTTAAATAAATATTAATTTTTTTAAATTGTTCTTTATTTTTGATTTGGTTTTAATTATTCATAAAAGTTGTACAATTTTAAAGCCAAATGAAAAATACAAGAACATTTTCATTTTGTTTTATTTTAAGAGAGATTTACAATTATTCGTTGTGAGAATAAATACCTCATTTCAAATTTTCAACGAATACATTTTAAAATAGTTAAATCGAATATGAAGATATTCAAATCAATGTCAACACCCAATAACTTATTGTACAAAACAAAGCTTGGCGCTAAATGAAAATAGTCAACGGATAGGCAAATGACACAGACGCACAGAGTTCATTATTTTTATTCTGTGAATATTATTTTATATATTTTTCTTTCTTTCTTTTTACATTATACAAATGTCAAAGTAAATGAGGCGTGCGCTAGCTGACAGTTTCAAATTTCACCCTCACGAAGAAAAAAAAGAAACAAGGTGGCAGATGGAAGTATACCCAACATTTTTCGTTATTTTTACGAGGGGGTAGGGTAGGCAAATGCTCCATCAAAGATTCCCAGCGGCAATGAAACTCACACACATTTCTCACACATGTTGGTTGTTGTTGATTTTGTATCACAACCAAAAAAACACACACAAAACGAAAATCAAATTGGGGATCCCCTTTTAACATTTGCTAGCATCCATAGCGCTGTAACAAATCTCATTTCTCTTCAAAAACGAAATGCGACGGATAGCTACTGTTTGCTGTATTAATGCCGTTGGGAGTTCACGTGGGTGTGCAAGTGTTGGTGTTTCACATTTCAATGGAAATGATGGCGCTCTCTGTTGTACTCTCCTACACACTCAGCCATACCATATGCGCCATACAATACAATCAGCCATATTGGAATTCATTCAAGTATTTCGAAATTTGTAGGCGGAGTTTTGTACGATGTCATTGTGTGTTGTGCTCTTTGGCCGGCCAGATAGCAAGTGTTTGTTTTTCTGTGGCGACAAGTGAGCGAGAGAGAACAACACACACAGAGAGTTGTTGAATGAGCCGCACACACACAACTGGGTATTATGGGTTTACAAGGGATGTGTAAGCCAACAACCATACACACTAGAAAGAGATGCCGATTGTTGCATTAATCCACTATGCCCAACACAAGGGTTGTACACTTTCGACGGAAATGAGAGTTTTTATGGGTGCTCTTGATGCGCATGCCCTGAAAATGAAAACGACGTTGCCGCTAGCAGGACTCTTTGACAACTGATAGACTATTTCGAATTTTGAGCCAAACAATATTCGAAAACTGATGCCTGTAAACGATGGATATGTGTGAGTGAGTATTTAAAAAAATGTTTGAATGTGGTGGTAAGATAATTTTTGAATTTCCCTACAATTCTGTTTTCTCTCTTTTAGATTTTGAAACAACAATATTTACGAAATAGAATTTTCGATATTCTCTTGAAATATCTAAACTTCCTCTTTCGAACATCGAAATACTTGCATACCTGTTCACAAAAGGAGCTGTAGGCGGCAGTAACTTCTTTGCAATTGTTTTTCTTCATGAAATTCTATCGACAAATAACTAAAAAAACCACAAACGATATTACATTTCATTTTGTCGTTTTTTTATTTTCTTCTTCTTTTTGGGTTTGTTTACTTTTGTTTTTGCTTCATCCTCATTGTTGGGCCAAAGTTAATATTCTATTAAAGGTTCATTTGTGGCGATTGCCATCAAATGTGGCCAAGGATATTGCTGGATATTGTAGCTTTGTTTCCTGTTCGTATGTAAAGATATGTATGTACGTATGCACTTTATTTCTCAGTATTTACCGAATTCAATGTTTTTGTTGTTGCCGTTGTTGTTGTTGTTGGTAATGTATACTAATGTCCTTAGTAATTATGTCTGAATTTCTATTTTGTCGTTGTTTCGTTTGCCATTTCAGTCATTTAGTTTAATGGCAGTGCAATTTTTCATTTTGGCCACATTTACCCGAACACCGACACACACACACACACATACCACTTGCTCACACGTTTGATTTGTATTCGTCTGTTTTAATTCATTCATACACACTTTAGAGGTAAATTTGAAGAATATTATCTATGGGTTCATTTGAAGATTCTTCAATACAAATTAAAAAAAAAAAAACTAAATTTATATGGTGTGGTCTATTAAGAGCTTTTCCAAAAACTGAAATTAAGATATTCTATGTTCAGATTTCAGCCACGGAAATTATTCATACTTTATAATATTAGTCGAAAAATACTTAGCGCATATAATAGATAAACTAATAAAAAAAATTGAATGCTTGAACTTGAATGCTGCAATAGGTAACATCAGCGCTGCAGAGTCGGGGTCAACAAATACTGCTAGAGTCGAGTTTATTTTGGTAGTAATTAAAAAAATTCCAATTCCAATAATACAATTTGTCTGTCGATTTGGGTTGAATTAGGGACACTTTCATCCCATTCAATCAAATGGCGCTCCAATGACCCAACATGTGTTCAATTGACACGAAATTTTCCATAACTTACTGTATCAAGTCTAGAATGAAGTGTGTCAAATTTACATTAAATTGTTTCAGATTTTGGACATAATGTATATATTTTTGCCAGTTTTCATTTATTTTTTATTTTTAAGATTTTAAATTGGCTGGTAAATGAATACCAATGTTTGTTAAGGTTTGTAACTTCGCATATATATATTTGAAGATTTTAAAAGGAAGAAAAATAATTTACAAAAATTTGTTGTTGTTTTTTGTGATCAAAGAAAAGTCCTTACTTTTGATGGCGGGCATGACAACTCCTCACTGGGACATCGGAATCCGAAAATTCAAACGGTGTTAGAAAGAGTACTTGTCTGGCTCTCGTATGAACTAGGATTATTGACTTCGCACAAAAATAAACAAAATGGCGGAACTTTCAACTTTTTTTGGAAAATCGCCTATTTGTGACCACAAACTAGGTTAAAAAATATGGAAGATCTTCACCGATTTATCCTAAATTCGAGAAAAATGCGTTTAAAGTTTGAGAATCACTCTTGCCGTCCCTTGATGCTGACACAATAAATCGGCTATATCTTCAAGAAATCTTGAGATTTTCACTTGAAATTTTGTAGGGACATTCTAGAATTAGATTAGATTCGAATTAAATCAAAAAAATTTTGACACCGAGAATGGGGGGGGTGGTCCCCTTAAAGGATAAGAAACGTCCGATTTCTATAATTCCATTCAAAACAGTACATGTCTGTCTCAGCTATGAAGTAGGATAATTGACATAGCATACAAATTAACAAAATGACGGACATATGAAATTTAACTTTTGAAAAATTCGCTATTTTAGACCACAAACCTAGTTAGAAAACCAGCGAGTGGAGCAGTATAGTGAACGGTGTCGACCATAACTACCACTGAGCTCTAAGTTTTTACGGATCTATATTCCGCGCCGATTAGAGGTAAACAGCTACAACCTTTCGAATTAGTTGGTCACATGTTTCTGATGTTCACCTTATAATAATATATATATACATATATAAATTAATTAAAAATTAAGTAAACAATATCAAAACACATAGCCACCTTTAAATATTTACGTATAACACCCACACCCGACTACATACAGCAACATAATTGGTATCAATTCTATTCAGTTCTATATCCTTCAGGAGTAAATATATATGCCATAAAACACAATATTTGTAATTTTTCACACAAAAGTCGGGGTCCATTTGACCCGCTAAAGGGGTCATGCTCATTCCTTAGCCAGACCCTTTTCTCTGTGTAAAATTTCTGATGTTCTGGTCATAATAGTGGCATCTGGTGCGACTAGAAAAACAGACTAAAGTAAAGTTTTTGGTCCATTTCATTCCCTTTATATTAACCGATCATTATGCAAATATCTTTGGACAGAACCCGTTCTACATCCAAATTTCGCGACGGTTGGTCTACAAATGTGGCTTGTATCGTGTTTACAAATTATAATGGACAACTAAGAAACTACAAAAGAAAAGAAAAGAAACTACAACTAAGAAAAGACAAAAATAAAGCTTTTGGTCCATTTCATTTCCTTTATATTAACCGATCATTATGCAAATATCTTTCTACATCCACATTGGTCCACAAATGTGACCTGTACCGTGTTTACAAATTATAATGGACAGACGGACGAAAAAATCAACTAAGAAAATATATTGAAGATATCTACGGACGGAACCACGATATTTCTTAAAACGGTATTTCGGTGGCGGTTCCTTAATGGTCTTGGGGGCATTTTATAGCCACGGAATGACATTTCCTAGTTGTCGGATGAATTAAATGGAGTACGTTCAAGTCTTGGAAGACAAAATATTGCCGGTTTGGGAAAGCAGCAACAATGAAGGACTCGTTTTTTGCCTACCGGAACAAACTTGTGACATTTTTCGATGTTTGAAGTTATTGTCATGCTAAAATACCCAAACAATCGATATATTTGCTTCAACGAAGGGAACCATTGCGTTTTCCAACACATTTGTATAAACTACACTACTTCATAAAGCTCGTAAACTGATAATTCGCTATGATTTTATCATGGAATATTTTTTCGCAATCATTTTCTGTGATGTAAAAATTATAGGTGTACAAACCAAAATATAGTAATTACAACGGTTAAAATAATTAACATTTCAGAGCCCATATGTTTTTACAGTAGATTTGCTTTTGTCCAAGCAAAAATGCATTTTTTTAAGTAAATAGCGTAATCGACTTAAAACCGCGATCACGATAGAGATCGCAACATTTAAGATAGAGCTCTCATTTGGGTTTAACCCTCATATAACGGCACCCACAAATTATACACGGTCTCCGTTTTGGTATAGGCCCCATATAACTACCTTCTATTCTGTATTACAAACATGTTTATTCAACTGGCACGCTTCATTTTCAGTATGTTCAAGATCGTGGGCCGATATGAGTCTTCTCCTGGAAGCCCCAATCGATGTAAGTTATTTTGAATGTTCACCTCATGAGGAAATGAAAAGTACAGCCCGAATGCCCGAACGAACTTAACAACTATTTAACTTGTCTTTTCTTTTAATTAAAATTAATAATTGACATATTAATGGATCGATATTTTAGGGTATTACACAATTTAAAACATCCAATGCTTTGTACGAAAAATCCTTTTCAAATCCCTTTCAGACAATTTGGAGTCGATTTACAAATGTCCGTCCGTCTGTCTGGGCCTATTCCATTCAAATTTTGCACATTGTAATATTTATTCCACACTTAGATCAAGTTCGAAGATGGGTTATATCGACCCACTCCTTCTGGTGATTCCCCAACAAAATGATAAACATTTTGCTGAGGAATCATTTTATAATATCACGTGGACGGATTATGCTATTTGGACTAAATTTCGCACAACCTAATATTATAACCATGACTGTATAATGCTGAGACATTGAAGTTATCGACCCACTCCTTCAAATACCTCCTCCGAACGGAATTCCACCGAAACTTTACACATCGTAATATGCTAACTTACCTAGATTATGCCCGAAGATGGGGCCCATCGGTACACTTCTTATGGTACCTCCCCCACAAAATGATCAAAATAAATTTTATATTAATTTTTTATTATCAATTTGATATATCAAATTGGATATAAACTTTGCAAACCTTACATTTTAATTAAGGTAATGCAATGCAATCAAAACTTTGCACAACTTAATAGTTCCGTTCCACAACCTAAACGAATCTACTCATTTTACATGTTTTGCAACTTTTTACTCGAAAACCGTTCCTCAACCCACAAAACTGGTAAAATATTGAATCAAATTTAAGAGAGCAAATTTTTTACTCGAGAAATTTGTCCAAGTAAAAATGGTAAACAGGAATGCCTACTTCTGATTGGTTGTTATGTTAATTTGAAGTATTGCCATCTAATTTTGGCATATTTACTAGATTTTCGTTCCCGAACTTTTCAAATTATTTTGTACTCTGGGAGCAATTTTGAAACGTTTCCCTTTTACTAGCTTTACGATTAAAAAAGTACTGGAACAGACCAAATATTTTTCCTGTACTTAGATGGGACGTTCCAATCTATTTAGTACCGCACAATATAGGAAAGTTTTAATTGTAGAATAATTGTGACTGCCAGTGAGAACTAATTAATTTTTTACCATGGAAAGATATTCTATTGATATGTTAATGAACATCATATTTGGTTGAATCTATATTATTGTTAATTTTTAACTATATAAATATGTTCTGTTTAAATATAAGTAGTAAATTCTACTGCATAGCGTCTTGTCGAAGTTTACATTGGCGTAAACAATAAAGCCACAAAGAAACATCAAAACCTAAAACAAAGTTTTTATTTTTTCTTCTTCTTCTTTTAAATTATAATTAAGTAATCCATTGATGGTGATTCAGAGAAAAATAAATTATTGTTGTATATACAAAACACAACACGACACTGAATTCTCATAAATCATTAATCAATGCTCAGCTAAAAACCAAGAAGAAGAAGCTATGGAGAAAAAAACATGGAATTAAAAAAAAAAATTAACAACAACTACACATGTCAATGCACATGCTGATGAAGATCAAGATGAAAATGCTGGCGGTGGTGTCAATGACGTACTACAAATGTATGATAAAGTGGAAAATGGTGAAGAAGGAGAGAAGCACAAATGAAGGAGGAGGGAGTTAGGTAGGAAGGCAGTCAAAAAAGGAAGATATCTGTCGTTGACTCGATACCACTTGAACTAATGTCAGTGATGAAGATGAACAAGTGATCATCATCACATGGACGGCACGACCATCGGACCTTATATGCAGATGTACTATGGTTCAAAATAAAGGCAGACAGACGGACGGACAAAAATAGAAAAACGTACGCACAGATAACCAGCAGGTTCACACAATCGATCATTACAAGATCAGTCAAGCAATCTTTCCAATTGAGAAGACGTGAAAAAAACTGAAAATAAACAATTAACGAAAATGCTATTGATTGTTAGATGAGGTTCATTGTGTTCCCGATCAGATAATTCCCAAATACTGCTTGATATTTTCCCTAGAAAAGTATATCTACATAAGTCGAGAAATGCTCAACAACTTCGACAACATAATTAATCAGTATCGTAAATGGATGGGTGTGAGTGTGTGCGTGCTTACAATTATCATGAAAATGTAATGTTTAGATGAAAATTGAGTTGTTTTTAGCACATATGGCCGTCGGATTAAAGTGTTTTCTAAATATTAGATTACAGCATAGCACATAAGTTAGTTAGATGATATCTTTGTTCTGTTTGTTTGTGTATAACGGTCAATCGAAAATGCATCATTATTATCCTGTTGCGGTTTATAAACTAATTGGAAATTTTTATTTTTTTTCAAAGGAAGTAATCGATTATTTGTTCAAACTACAAACTTACCGCTGCACCCAGGACCAGGAATTACATTTTGTTTGACAAATAGTAAATATAATCTAGAGATTTGAGAGAGTAATATATAATTCTGTGTCACTGTTTAAAAAATAACACGAGGTCAAAATCAAAATTTCATATTTTTTGTCAAAATATTTGTTTTTCAAATATTTTGTATAACATTGACATGTATAATTAAACGTACGGAACTGATGAATAAAATGTTAACAAAGCAGTATTGTTGATGTATAATTTTCGGAATTTCACGTTTGTTTTTATACCCTCCACCATAAGGTGGATTGTACAGATTCTTGTAATACCATCGTATTTATCAAATCGGATTTAAAGTAACATTACAGTACTGAATGTCTAAAATTTGATGTTAATGAGGGAGTCATGTTGCTATTTTTGTCATCCAAAGTTTCGGTGGATATAAGGTTAAGAATTGTTGAATTCGTGGAAAATAAATTTAAATGCTCATATAAGTTAGACCTTGGGTTATAATTCAATTTTTCCCAATATATTTGTAAAACTTCCATATAACGGTAGCGCAATATAAAGCTAGTTTTTTGTAACCTCCACGATTTAAAATACAACTTTGAAATTTGCACATACATTTCTAATACTTATAAGATATTTTTGATATTGAAAATGTTCATCAGAATTGCTTCTAATTTAATATTAGGAATACTTTTTGAACAGAAAATCGCCCAAGCTTCCAAATATCTCCCATCTAATAGTACCCCACACTTTTGATGCTGTGGGGTATTTGGACACGTTTTTAAATCTAATTGGCTGTAATTTGGCATGTGGTTGTTATTTGGAAGAATGAATCCTACTAAAATTATTTATATTAGTCTACTCTTTGACTAATACTCAAAATATTCGATATTTTTGGGAGTTTATTTCAGTGTTTCAACCAAAGTGACTGTAATGTTTTATTTTGGATGATCAAAACCTCTTTCCCAAAAATGATCAATATTGGTAAAAGTTCCCGTGCAGCCCCATATAATGGTATCCCCCCATCCAGAATAGAAGTCTATTCTGGATGTCTTCTGATCCATGCCTTAAGTCATTTTCTTAAAATAATAAAAATAGTTCCATAGGGACTTTTTATTCCATAAAGTACCTAAAATGTTGCTATGGCACAGGAAATCAGGTGGCACTATTATATGGTGGTTATTTGCCCATTCGTTGGTTAGTATCTTTGAACTTATAAACTTAACACCGTATATATCCGACACCAATAATGTGTATCACAGAGAAAACTAATATATGTGCGATGATGTTTTCTGTGCAAAATTCTATCATATATGATATGAACTTATATAAAAAAACATGATGTACCTATTCGTATGTCAACTACCGATAAATTAAATTAGGAGATCTAATAACATGTAAATATGTTGTTAAGATCGAACTTTTCATACCTTTTCATATGTATATTTCTTAAATCTGTCGGGACATTTATAGGAGTACAATGTTACAACACTATTAGATAGTAGGTTGTCCATGTTCTTTAACAATAATGTTCAAAATTATAGACACACAGGCTGGAAAAAAGGGCGTAAGAACTTCAACATACCGAAAATTAAACTGGAAATATGTATGGTTCCCTTTTAATACGATAGGCCAACTCTAGGCCAAAATTCGGTCAAAGTCTTCACAATTCCGAAAATGGCGTGGAAGCTGTGTAGGAGCTTGGGCCTAAATTGAAATATTTCCTTAAAAATGTGTGTTACCCTCAAATATCCCATTATGGTATATTACAGCTACTACAATGGGAATGTATATATATATTAATTTTTGGAAGGACGATTTGACACCACATTAGAAAATATCAAACAACGTGTAAATTCAATGATACTTCTCAATTATTTTTTGAATTCTCACAAATTTTTTCAATACAATGTCAATCCAATTAAAAAAAAAAAAATATTTTCAAAATTTTCAATAATTGACAAAAGAAGGCTTGAATAAATGATACGCTAACAATTTTCGCCTAAAATATGTGAAAATAACAACTACGAAAGAAAATATCAAACAACGTGTAAATTCAATGATACTTCTCAATTATTTTTTGAATTCTCACAAATTTTTTCAATACAATGTCAATCCAATTAAAAAAAAAAATATTTTCAAAATTTTCAATAATTGACAAAAGAAGGCTTGAATAAATGATACGCTAACAATTTTCGCCTAAAATATGTGAAAATAACAACTACGACGTGGTGGAATCATAATAGCTCGATACTAATTTCGTGGAAATGCAAATAATCTGCATTATATTTTTTCGTAAAATTTTCGCGGTTTTCGATTTTTCTTTCTCCTTTTTTTTCTTTCTCCGGTTTTTCTCACCTTTTAAACCTTCCCTGAAGCTCCACGAACATTTTAAGACTAAGATATGAAAAATCCGTTCAGCCGTTCTCGAGTTTTAGCGAGACTAACGAACAGCAATTCATTTTTATATATGAGAAGAAGACGTATTTGGGCAATATTGCCAATTTTTTAACATATCTGAAGCGGAGGTTCACCCCTTTATAACTCGGGAATTACTTAAGTATATGAAAAAAGTGAATAGTTTTGGGTTAATTGGTCTGTCGTTGCAAACTGCTCATGATATTGGCCTCCAAACTTTATTTTGGTGGAAGCTGTGTCTACTTTAATGTAAAAAAATGTGTAAAAACAGGTTGAGGCGAACCAGTTTTTTTATGTTCCCTATAGATTTGTGACTAGGCCACTCATTGCACGGTCTTCGTATCAAAATAAAACTAGAAGCCAACAATATGGGGACAACGCCCCTTATGTATCATTTTTCAAAATTTTAACTGCATCTATCTTTAAATGATGCTGACATTTTGAAGCTCGATTTTGAGTGTTTTTTTAATTTTACTTCTAGCATTAATACGCTAACAGGAATTTATAAAAATCGATTATAAGATTATTGTAGTCGCGAATCTGCGTAATTTGATATGTATTTTGTGTATGTAGTATGCACAGCTTCAGTGTAATACTCATCCGATGGTGCGAATTTTGTGCGATCAAATTTCTAAAAAACCTATTTTTCGGGCCAAATTTTTAGATCTGTCAACTGAATGATATGGGTACCCGCGATCAATAAGGTTTTTTACGTTTCGGATGATATAAAATCTTCTTCGTGAAAATCCATCTACTAGAACGGCGGGAACTGGCCTTCCAAAAACACGAAATTTAGCAAAAAATGTTTTTGAAAATATCGCGGATTTATTTGCGTTTTCTGTGGATCATTTCCGCTTCAATAAATGGCCTCATACGGATTTTGATCTTTTTCGAAAAGAGAACTTTAAAAACTTTAGCCGAAAGAGAGATGTACGCAATTTATCTCAAAAATAGATTGTGGTGGCACATCCATGGTTCTTAATGGACCACATTGAAATGGTATAGATCGATGTATTTTTTTAGGGTGCACACCGAAATCGGATGCGCGTTAATGGCATATGAAGTTTTCGGAAATTATTCGCGTTTTACGATTTTTTGGGTACTTCAATGTAAGGTGTGGCACATCTTAGCCGTCAAATGAAATTTCGCAAAATATATATGGATTGGAAGATAAACTTCAGTACTTCCTGGAAACCGCATGCGCATCAAATGATTTTGAAAATTACGCGATTTAGACGTAATTTATCTCAAAAATAGTGTGAGCTGGCACATCCATGGTTCTTAATGGACCACATTGAAATCGGTATAGATCGATGTATTTTTTTAGGGTGCACACCGAAATCGGATGCGCGTTAATGGCATATGGAGTTTTCGGAAATTATTCGCGTTTTACGATTTTTTGTGTACTTCAATGTAACGTGTGGCACATCTTAGCCGTCAAATGAAATTTCACAAAATATATATGGATTGGAAGATAAACTTCAGTACTTCCTGGAAACCGCATGCGCATCAAATGATTTTGAGAATTACGCGATGTACACGCAATTTAAAATGTATATTTCATAATATTATTTTATTTTAAGATTTTTTCCTATTTATAGAACCCTAAGATTTATCGGAAGGGTCTTGATATAATCCGCAAGGCGTAGACTTATACACAAAAAATGTCTATTATTATATATGTCAATTTTTCGGCGAAATTCGGGTAAAATGGCAGAATAACCCCAACATTTTTTTCTGAAATTTCTTGTATAAAATTAAAAAAATAAATATGATGACATTATTTTTTCGAACCAAAAACAAATATTTTCCCTCAATATCTTGTTTTGTTGTCGCTGTGATTTAGAAACCGCTACACGGACTTGTGTGATTTTGATATCATTTGATTCATCACGGTGTTTAAATTATGTAGATATTTTTAAATTAATTTTTAGGTGTGTGTATGTCATTAATATAATAAAAATATTGATGTAATCTCCTATATTTTTTTTATTTTTCTCATATTTCGCGAAGATGTGCAACTTTATCGCGATTATTATAATATATTCATATTCCTATTTTACGGAGGAAGATATATATCAACGTTTTTGGTCAATATAATAAACGGCGTAATTTTAAGATTATTTTCTTATGCCCAAAATTAAAACCTCGATAGCTTTTGCGCGCATCAACCAAAAATTTGATCGCGGACGGTTTCGGAGTCAGAACATTTTTCTCTATATGTGTACCAAAAATCATTGATGTGCCACAAAAACAAAAAAGCTGATTTTTTGAAAATGGAATATTAAAAAATTGGCAATATTGCCCATTTTTATATATACATACATAGATAGATTATTATAAAATTCGTATTTAAACTTTCCAAAAGCGATTTTCGGAAATATTCTAAGTACGGTAAAAATATTACGTTGTGCAAAATTTTAATGAAACTGGATGTCCGGTTCGTTTTATATGGCATGTACAAGTTTTCAAAATTTTGACCCCAGGGGGGCCAGGAATGAACTAATTATGTTCATCTTTCAACACACACACTCATAGTTAAAATATTAGGTTTTGCAAAGTTTCGTTCAAATGTGGTAGTCAGTTCGTATGATAATATAATATTAACCCTTTCAGTGTTTTTGTCGAATATATTCGACATATAAAATTACTCTCTTTCTGTGCGATTTTTCGGTTATCCAATGTACCGTTACTATTGATGTTTTTGTTTTTGCTGAAAGACAGACAAAACTGTACTAGGGTTAAAATAAGAATAGCGTTTTTTTCTAAACTCTGTGCCTTTATATGATTTTAAGTATAAAATTTTAGATTTTTATTCCGACAAAAATTTTTATTGACACTGAAAGGGTTAATATTAATTTTCAACCAAATTTGGACCATTTTGTGGACAGATTGGTGCCATTTCTGTACAAAGTTTCGATAAAATTTTTATATTATATTTTTATATTCGCTTCATATGAAATGTACATGTTTTCAAGTTTTGACCCTTCGTGGGTGAGGTACCATAAGAAGTGGACCGATGGATCGCATATTCGTACATAACCTAGGAAACGTGAAGATATTACGATATTGAAAGTTCGAAAAAAATTGATGGAGGAGGTCCCAGAAGAGTGATCTTAAACAAATATTTCGATGAGCCACAGTTTTGCCGTTTAAAAGTGTATATACCCTCATTGGTCATAAGGCTGAGGGTATACATATAATTGACGTTTAATAATAAAACATGTTGACAAGAAAATTCAAAGATATTAGTCTCGTCTTACCAAAAATTATTTATTTTGGTCCACTCTTTAGGTTATGTTCAATTCATACCTTTTCCATATAAGTAACTGTATTGTTTTATGCTAATAATATAAAATTCAGTATTTCTTGATTTTAAATACTGCTACGAAATTAAATATTTATCAATTTTAATTGTTTTTTTTTAATCTGATTACATCCGTGTAATTAGTGACCATGGGAACACAAAACTAGTTTAGCTCACATTAGATTAATTCAATTAAAACCAGCAAGGAAAGTAGAAAAGTCGAACTGGGCGGCCTATAAGACACCCTTCAGCACTTTAGGTACATACACGAGATGCTACTACGATTTTTATAGTAACAGACGTAGTATTTTTTTGAAGAATCACAACATCGGATGAGATTAAATATGTGTTTACCTCAATCAAACAAACTTTGGATGTTTGATAAGCAATTTACATAAATTCAAATGAAAATATATGTAGGAGCTATATCTAAATCTGAACCGATTTCAACAAAACTCTGCATACGTCAACTGTACTTAATTTTGTACCCTGGGAAAAACGATGCATTAGTCGGAGAGTCATTGGGCAGTTTGGTGCACTATTTACATAAAATATATATCTAAATCTGGACCGATTTCAACAAAACTTCACAGGCGACAACCTTTACTTGCGCTGTACAAACTTTTGTCTCAATCGGTATGATATTGTGACTTGCGTGAGCTATTGTGGAATCGGACAAGCATATATATGGGAGCTCTATCTAAATATGAACCGAGTTCTTCAAATTCATAGGGTTCGTCCTTGGGCCAAATAAATGCGACATGTAATTTGTTTACAATTTATCATGGACAGACAGACGGACGCACATGCATAAATCGACTCAGAAGGTGATTCTATACATATTCTCAAAAGAAACATGGGTCGTTTTCTTTTGCCTGTTACAAACATATGCACAATGGCATAATGCCCTACAGTCTAGTGAAGGGTATACAAAATTGCAGAACCCCAATCAGTGTCTCCAAAAACCTTATATGTAATATATTTAATTTTATAAATTCACTGCTCTAATTATGGCAAAAAAAAAATTTGGATCTCTGGCCCACAGCCACAAAACAGCGATCTTTTTGAAAATAAAGTTGAATAAAGCCTGTAGCAACTTCCGCTGGTCATCTTATAGGGCTAATGAAAAATGTTCATCAATTTTCACGCAAGAGTCTTTTCTTGATCATAATAATCAGATTTCAAATTCAGTACATAAACCTATGGTAAGTTATGTCAAACATTTACATACACTACATCAGGAAATTAGAGCCAAACAGTTGAAAAACTCATCTGAAATCTTCAAAATAAACATTGCATGAACATCGCTCATGATATTTTAAAAAATCGTCAACGGCGATCCAGATTATATCAAAAAGGTCATAGCCAAAGCCCAATCATCCCAATGAAAACCAAACCATCCCAATAGAAACGTCTAAGTCCAAACCCCAAATCCGGTCAAATGTGAATGTGTAATTCACGGTTTTCTTTGGATGCATTAGCAGGGTGCATCATGAATTATTGCCAGACGGACAACAAAAAATACAATCGAAATCACTTATAACGACATATCGAGAAACATTCTGCCTTTATTTTGATATCGTTTACAACGACATATCGCTTATATGGACCAATTACGCCAGTCCTTTGGCTGTCTTTATAAGTGATTTTGAATTGCAGCAATACTCCAACTGGTGTAATATTTAAAATCTTTCATACTTATTACTTCTGAGATTTTTTTCTTTCTCTTTCAAAGATTTTAACAACGACAAATTATGTACAAATGTCTTAAACAACATAAAACGAATTGATTGCTGTTATGTCCTTCTTATGGGGCAGATAACGAAACGATCTCAATAATCTGACATCATAATAAGTCATTAATCGATCGGTATATAAATGAATTTATTATGGTGTTCCTATGATTGGTTGCTGGGCTAGTCTGTTGGTCTGTCGGTTGGTAGGCTGCTGGCTTGACTGGTCGTCTGGAGAGGGAGTGAGAGAGTACAAAAAAGCCTAAAGCTTGATCGTATATTTCAATCGCCACCGAACACAAACTACTGTAAATGAAAGGCAACATTACCGAGAGATATCTCCATTCAAAACATGGGGATATTCTTAGAATATCAAATGTTGTTGCATGCAACAACGAGACAAGATTATTTAACAGCAGCGACACCAACACCACCGCCATCGTCATCGACAACACAAAAATTGGCATGAACATCAATCCGTAAAAAATGAAGGAAGACTAAAAACAAACAACAACAACAAGCAACTCGACAACAAAGTTCATTTCATATTTATTCACAATTGTACGATTGAACGGAAAATACAAACAAGAATTTATATTTTTATTGTGAACTAAAACACATTCAATTAATAAAGA
>NW_026874830.1:0-16523 GCF_032173495.1 Musca vetustissima
AGGGAACCTGGTGACAGATACAGACAGCGTGTTGAGGATCTGGAAGGAGCATTTTGCAAAGCTTCTGGTATCAAATAGTGGCGGTAAAGAAGATACTCCAGAACCAATAATAGATGGCGATATAGAGAGAATACCACCTAGCCAAGATGAGGTCAGAATAACTATCGGCTGAGGAATAATAATGACATCAATGACATTATTAAACCATGCCAATGCGGCTTTAGACCTGACAAATCCACCATATACCACATTTTCGGATTCCGCAAATCCTGGAAAAGACCCACAAAAAACATATAAACACATTGCATCTATTCGTCGACTATAAAGACGCATTCGGCAGCACAATCCGCTCAGAGGTGTGTGAAGCCATGTCTGCGTTCGGCATTCTGCAAAATTAGTACGGCTGTGCAGGATTACATTAACTGGTGCAATGTCAGCAGTTAAAGTAGGAAAGGACCTCTCGGAGTCTTTCAATACAGAACGAGGATTCAGACAAGGTGACAGTTTGTTGTGTGACCTGTTTAACATCCTCCTGGAAAAGGTCATACGAGAGAGGCAAAGGAGAACAGAAATTCCACTCTATACATTAAACTGCATATGTTACTCGCCTTCGCCGATGACATCGACATAATTGGTCGAACATTGCGAGCGGTAACAGTCACCTATGAACGAATTGAGAAGGAGACGGCCAAAGTGGGACTGGCAGTAAATGGCGAAAAGACCAAGCTGATGGTATGAACGCGCAAGACGTTCAGAAGACTCGGACCAACTGTGGAACAGTACAGCTCCGAAGTAGTGAATGATTTTATATACCTCGCTACGGCCATAAGCAAAACTAATAACATCAACTTTGAAATCCAGAGAAGGCAATTCAAAAACAAGGCCACCTCCCACCAGAACAAACTCACACTTTACAAGATGCTGATACTACCCGTGCTGTTATATGGATCTGAAGCATGGACACTTGTGCAAGCAGATGAGACAGCTGTTGGAGTGTTTGAGAGAAAAATTCACCGAAACATTTATGGGCCAATCTGCGCTGACATAGAATATCGCCGTCGAATGAACCATGAGTTGTTCCATCTATTCTCGGGCATAGACATAGTCAGACGTATCAAGCTGCAAGCAAAAAAAAAAAAAAAAGCGAAAATTGACAATATTGACCCAAGTTTGAGGGTGGTCCCCATATAGCGATACTGCCCATTATTCAGATTTTTTTTAAGTTGAGTACGTTGATATTTTAGATTCTCATTGGTTTTCAAATCTATCAAAAATTATCAATATAGGTTTCCATTTCGGTATAGGCCCCAAAAAACAGTAAACCCGGTATTTTTTTGATATGATTTCAAATCTTGTTATATTTAATTGTGGCTTATAAAAGGAATTAATTTTATTGCAATGCAATGACCTACAAAATAGCAGAAATAAAGCCACAAAGTTACAATTAAACCACATGAAAAAAACTATCATTCTATATTTTTGAAATGCGTCGTGATTATCATTTTTTTTATTATTAATTTTTCAGTCACTAAGCTCAATACAAAGAGAACACCCGAGGAGACCCATATTTAATAATTATGAATGTACGAAGTTCTAGGGTTTTGTGTTTGCTAAGCACATGCACGGCAACAAAAACAACCCACAAAAAAAAAAAAAAAAAAAATAAATAAATGTAGTAGGAAAAAACCTGATCTCTATAGTATTGAATAATTAATTATTTACAATTTCACTAAGTTTTTTTTTAGTTGGGTCGGCGGTTGGTGGCAGCGTTGCTGTTTGACATGCAAGTTTCACGTGTTTTGTTTTGATTATTTTGTATTTGTGATTCTGATTTTTTTTATTTTGTTTATTTCTTTATTTTTATTTTTTTTTTACAATAAATAAGTGCAATTTCAAAATAAAAAAAATAAAAAAGTGTCGCCACCTAGGAATTGCATTTTTTATATAAAATCGAAACAATTTTTCTTTTGGAAAAATTACACCATGTAGTTCGTTTTTTATATAAAAAAAGGAAAAATATGCAGACATTCCGAATCATATGTGTTTTTGAACAATTACTTTTGAAATCAACCAACAGACATTGGTTGTTTTTTTTCTTTTTGTTTTGCAGTTTCTGGTTACAAAATTGTTTATTTGTTTGACTCTTCTTCTTGTTTTTCTGCTTCTCAGTTTTATTCAATGTTTTGTTTTTTTTTTTAATTTTTTCCGTTTGTTTATTGAAATCAAATACTTTCGTTGCAATGCTGTAATAGAATTCACACGATTTCAAATAAATTGAAGCACACCAATACATTAGAACAGTTTTATTAAGTCATTTTCAATTTATTTGAAATCGTGTGAATTGAAATTGACGGTTTTGAATGGATTTTTTTTTTTTTTGATTTTTTTTTCGAACATCTGTGTGCATAGATAGATAAATTGGAAAATTCCATGGAGTTTGCTGAAAGCCTTTGAACGAAGTAGACGTGTTTTTAAATTTACGGAAAAATAAAAATTATTTAATTTTTTTTTTTTTTTCTGAATAAACTTTTCTGTCAAATTTTGAAATGGATTTGAACTCTTTGGGCGGAGATGTCCGCGATCCTGCTGAGAACATACCTCCAGATAAAGGCAGACAGACCACAAAATCAAGAATCGGAACGCTTTTGCATGCTGCTTGTTTCAATGAACATGTATCGCCAAGACCTGATTCTAACAATGATGAAATATCGAATTCAAACCGTCAAGCTACATCTTCAATGTGTAAATTACACAAAAATATGAATATGATTTTAAGTGTTGAAGACTTGCCATCAATAGACGTCAAGAATTTGCAAAACCCAAATCCCATGCAAGACCATTCCGCAAGAATTTCGGTACTAGACTCTAATAGCAATATGGATCATGAAGAATTGTCTGATGAAGATTTTCAACTCGTGCAGAAGAAAAGGAAAATCGCAAGTAGCAATATAAAAGCAAAAGTAGATTTGTCAAATGTTGAATTTAGCATTCCTAAAAACGTACCTCATACATCGACCTCGACATCTAATAGATTTGCACTGTTAGGTGACCTTGATGTTAAATCTAATAGCTCGTTGTATAAGACAGTCCCATTGAAAGACACGGCAAATGTAGAAAAGCCTAATGGTAATAAGAAATCTTTTTGTCCCCCAATCTTTCTTTTTGGTGTAGATATGCAGAGTCTAATTAAAGATTTAGAAGCCCGAAATATTGTTTTTAAGATAGTGAACAAAAGCAGACTTAAAAGTAAACTCTATTTACAAGATACACAAGTTCACACAGAATTAATGAGCCTCCTTCGCGAAAAAAATTAGATTCTTACTCTTTTACACCAAAGGAGATGAAACGACAATCCATGGTTTTGCGTGGCCTCTTGTATGAGTCAAACGTAGAAGATATTAAAGCGGATATTGATAGGTTAGTTCCTGATACAATTGATAATGTCTCCAAGTTCACTACTTCATTCTCGAGGAAAAACAATGTTGACACGGGTCTTTTCCTTGTAACTTTGCTTCCTGGTAAATCGGTGTCCGAATTAAAATGTCACAGGTATATATTGAAGCAACTAATAACTTGGGAGTTGCCACGAAGGAATTTGGGTGACGTACGATGCTGGCGATGCCAGAAATGGGGACATATGTCAAAAAATTGCAACAGAGAGTCCGCCTGCGTAAAGTGCGATCAAATCCATGCTAGAGGGGAATGCCAATTTGTGCAGACTGAGAGTAATTTGCCATATTGTGTAAATTGTGGTAATCACGGTCATCCAGCAAGCTTCAGGGGTTGCTCTGAGTATAAAAAATATGTTGAGTTAAAGAATAGAGCTAGAAAAGTTGCGAAAGAGGGAAAAGAAAAAGCTAATACTAATGTCCTAAATGCCTTTAACTCAATTATTAGACCGAATGTTTCATTTTCAGATGCATCTCGAGGTGTTATTAATGCTCGTAGTCAAATTCCATCTCCCAAACCCAAGATTATTGAGGAATTCTTAAAGATCGCAAACGAAATTTGCCCTCCAAAAACGATTGCGCTTGAAAATAAAATAGCTACATTTCTAAGAGAGTTAAAATCGATTTCAAAGGATGAGGCTATACAGCAATGTATAAGTCTTTTACGCGAGGTGAATGAAGTTTATGGTCCGTAGCTTCCTAAACCTAATTACATTTAACGTCAGGTCACTTATTGAGTATGGCCGTAGATTCGAACTATATAATCTAATCAACAAGTTTGATGTTGACATTGCATTCCTTCAGGAAACTCACTTGCGCCCAGGTGTAAGAGTTAGTTTCGAGGGATGCAATTTTATTCGGGACAATAGTGCGCAAGGGGTTGCCATATTGCTCAGGCTAAATTACAAGTATAAAATTGAAGATATTCCTGATTTCTGTTTTCCTTGTATATTTATCTCAATAGATGTTTCAATTAATGGGGTTCCTAGGAAAATTTTACTAGGCTCCATTTATATCCCTGGGAATTCTAGTCATACACAAATAAACAGTTCTTTAACTAGTTTAGGAAATTATTCAAGAGGTTTCGATTTCACCTTTGTTGGCGGTGATTTCAATGCTAAACATGTTTCATGGGGGGATTCTATAAATAACCCTAACGGCACTTGCTTCTACGACTTTCTTCAACAACACCCCTTTATGTTCACAAAAATTTCTTCGACTGAACCCACCTTTCCAAATGGTTCATCATTCCTGGACCATTTCATCGTAAATTCTAATTCTTCGGATCTACCAAACCCTTCATATTCCACCACATCCTTGCCCACATTTTCAGACCACTTCCCTTTAAAACTTAATATTAAGCTTCCAAATGTTGAAATGTTTCTACATCCTCCATCCTTCTTTGTGAGTCACCAAAACACGAATTGGAGCGATTTTAAACATGATGTAACGCAGGGTGTTCTGACCAATTATCCTAATTCCGTTAATAATTTAACAAACGGAGAAATTGATCAATATATACAACATTTTACTTCTGTTATATGCACAGTTTCTGAATCTCATTCTGAAAAAGTCGTATTAGGAAGACGGAAGTTTTTGATTTCTGATAGAATTAAGAATCTGTACAAACTGAAATATAGTTGGCAAAAGGAACTTAAACGAATTTATCAACTCTCAAGTGATAGACATAGTCCGCAATATCGATTGTTATCTAAGCAGATTCAATTGCTAGGTTTTATGATTAAGAAACAAGTTGAACTGGAACAGGTCTCAATTTTCAGGGAAAAACTCCGTGCAATTAAGCCTGGACCGAAAGCACATAGACAAGTTTTTAAGATCATTGGACATCATAAGACGCCTCCCTTGCATAAACTATCAATTGATGGAGTAACGCTTGCTAATGAGGCTGAATGTCTCAACCGTTTAAGATTGTTCTTTTCAAGTATTTATAATATGCCAGTACACCAACCTTCTGAAGAACAACTCATTAACGGCTTCATTGCCAACCTTCCTCAACATAGTGTTTCATTTTCAAATGACGTGGATTCCAGAAATAGAGAAGGATGCGAAAGTCTTACAACCTTAGATGAAGTGATGGCCATTTCAGCAGCTATCAAGAATAAAAAGTCTTCCGGACTCGATGGTCTTTCGAATTTTATTATTCGCAAACTTCCCGTCAAAGCTTTCGAGTATTTAACCATTATATTTAATAATTGCATTTCTAATGGGTATTTCCCTGATTCTTGGAAAATTTCCAAGATTATTCCCATTAAGAAAAAAGCCAACAGTGAAGAAATTTCAAATCTTAGACCTATATCTTTACTTTCAAATTTGGGCAAACTTTTCGAGATAGTTATTCGGAAAAAATGGATAACGGAATATCGTTGCCATATATTCCAAATTCACAATTCGGTTTTCAGAGGGGCCATTCAACAGTTGATGCAATGACAAAATTTCATAATGATATTGTTCTAAATTTAAGGGATAAAAAATGTACTGTCGCTGTTTTTCTTGACGTAGAAAAAGCTTTTGACCATGCTTCTCATTATGGAATATTGACGAAAATGATAAACATTGGATTTAATCCTCAGATCATAAAGCTGATTAAAAGTTTTTTCACAAGAAGACAGTTTTGCGTGCAGTTTAAACACAAGTTGTCAGAGCTTTCAGATGTGAACTGTGGTGTCCCTCAGGGTTCGGTTTTAGCTCCCCATCTGTACAATATTTTTATGAGTGATTTCCCCCACGATCGTGAACACTACAAAAGTATTTTGTATGCTGACGATTCCTTGCTATATTCGCACCACGAATCGCCTGTTGTTGCTTTGGCAGATGTCTCGCAACATCTCCGCGTAGTAAATCAATATTTTGATAAATGGGGTATCAAGATAAACCCTTCAAAATGTGAAGCCATTTGCATAAGGAATGCTTCTGGGAAATGCAAACGGTTTGTTGTTCCCGAAAGTAAGGCATTAAAACTTGTTTTGAATGGCACAGAAATTCCATTCAAAGACTCTGTCACATATTTAGGTATTGAGTTTAATAAACTTTTTAAATTTAATGTTCACGCGAGAAAAGTTCGAAATAAAGCTCAAATAATCTTTAATTCTTTTCTAAAACTTTTTTGTAATAAATTTTTACCATCCAACACCAAAATTCTTTTGTACAAAACCTGCATAAGACCAATAATTAGTTATGCATTTCCAATTTGGTTCAATATATCACCGACGATAATGAAGGAACTTGAGATGCTGGAGAGAAAAATTTTAAGGTTGTGTATAGGGAAAAATTTTAGCAGTATAAATAAAAGATATTCAAATGACTATATTTATTCCAAATCAAAGTTAAAGCGTTTTTCCGCCTACGTTTTTGATATTTTGGATAAGTTTAATTTAAGATTGGAATTTCATGAAAATGCTCATATGATAGAGGCAATTAATAGTCAGAGAAACTTTGGGTTGTCAAACACACAGTATCTCTCTCCTTTGGGGTTTTCAAATGAGGATCAGGCAGGCATTACCTGCTTTTATGAAAAGGCGCTCGCCGGGACTCATCGTGGGTAGCTATTGCGTACCTTTTTATTATTATTTATTTTTTTTTTTATTTTATTGTATTGTTTTTTTTTTTTTATTCTTTTCATATGTTTTTTTTTTTAATTTCTAGATTTAAGTTTTAGTTTTAAGTTTTAAACCCTAGATTTAAGATTTTCTCTTTTATGTAAAAGTCCCGGGAGCAAGGGCGTCCATTAACACACAAGATGTCTACATTTTATTGTCTTTTTATTACATGAAGCATGATGCTGTATAACTTTTCTTGACATTAGGATAATACATTATAGTCTTAAGGATTACTTTATATTGTTTTTTTAATTCTAATCTTATTGATAAAAAAAAAAGACTCAATAAAATATAACTTAACTTATAACTTGGAAAATTCCATTAAAAAAAAAAATACAAACACTTCAAAATAAAATGACAAACACAAAATGCTTTAAGAGATACCAAATATTTAGCGTAGTCGAAGTGTAGTTCCCTTTGGGAAAGGTTTTCAATTCAATATAGGATCACTTTTTGCCAAAGGCAGCAAATAACGTTATAACTTTCCAAACAATGGACAATGAGAAGGGTCCTCCTTGAATAATTAAATTACTTTTTGCCAACGGCAGCAAATGACATTACTAATTTCCAAACGAAGTACAAGGAGAAGGATGATCGTGGCTATATAGGTGTTTTTATGGCAGCAGCAGAACTCCTTGTTCTATGAAATTTAGGCTTATACAAACTTTTTAATTCAAAGGTAATGTAATTATACTAAAAACCAGTGCGCGGAACAGCAAAGACGAACAGAGTCGACAATTTGATACCCTACCACTGAATTGTAATTTTTCTGCATATCTATATACCGAATCTTGGCAATATTTCGTGATATTTGGTATTACTAAACAATATTAAAATATGAAGACCCCTTAACATACTTCAGGATTTCTCCCATAGCCGGTCATATTCTATTAAGAGTATTGATATTACAGGGTGAGATAAATCGAACAGAGTCGACAATTTGATACCCTACCAATGAATTGTAATTTCTGCATATCTATATACCGAATCTGGGCAATATTTCGTGATATTTGGTATTACTAAACAATATTAAAATATGAAGACCCCTAAACATATTTCAGAATTTTTCCCATATAATTTTATGGAATGAAAGCAAAAATGTCGGAAATAGAATTAAATTTTAGAATAACTTTAGATGTGTTCGAATTGGTCACTTTTGGCACGAATTTAGGCTTTTAAACGGCCAATAAATACGTCACATCGCAGCCCGAATGTTTCTCTGCGGTATTTTGGTCCATTCCCTGCAAAGCGCTTGCTTAAGGTGATCGACACCTTATGGAGGGACTCCATATCATTGTTAAAATTTCTTCTAATCCTCGAGGGTATTATTTGTGCTTCTGTTTGTTTTTGTAAAAACTGAAACTAAAGGTGTAGAAATATTAGTCCTAGACCCACGTTTTAGTCATACCTCGAGTTTCTGAAGCCCGTCGGTGTGTACATTATAATAAAAGTTATAACCCAATATCGCAATATTTTTATGCTCGTTTGGTTCTGGTCAAAGACAGCATCAATAGTTTTGGTAATGATGTGGTGAAATGGACTAACAATTTTCTAGTGGCTTTGAAAGGCACAATTATGAACCTCTCCAAAATAGTATAGTTGGAAGGACCTGGTATTTTTATGCGGCAATTGTCGTACAATTTTGTATGGAATGCAGTCCAATGGTAAATAATATAATCTGCCCGTTCGACAGTACTGTTTTTTACCTATTTGATAACATTTATTAAACAACATTTTAAATTGTTTTTCATTTGAAATTTAATTACAAATTTTTTATCTTCGGCGAATTAAAATTACAAAATTATATTTGACATATAATGTTACCATCAGCTGCCTCGATACGGTTACCTTATTAATCTACCTTGATCGGAATTCATTGGAAGTCACTTACAAAGCTTACTATAATAAAAATAGTATTAAAAAAGTAGATATAAAACAAAGTCTTATTGTTAATACATATCCAAGCGAAGAAATGCAAAAAATTATCGATTTTTTAAACCAAAACTAATTCCGAATATAATTTTTAGTATTATATAGTCGATTTGGCCCATTGAAATAAACAGAAAAAGAAAACGCTGCAACACATTGAGCTTAAACGAAAACAAATCTATACGAACATTTCCATAGTCCGCCTGCATTCATTGCAATATAATTTATGTATTCATTCCGTTACTCTTTCGAAATACTCTAAGTAAAACTATAACAAATTACAATTTAATTAATTCGATTTTTCGATTTTTAAAGCTGTCAAATAATAAATACAATCACAAAGGCCTCTGAAAATAAAAACCAAAACTAAAATTTACCATGAATCAATGTTAATTGTTTATTTACACCAAATGTATATTTTCGGTTGTTGTTAAGAGGCGATATATATTTTTTTTCATTTCTTTAACGATTATAAATATTTATAAGATGGGCCACAGAAAAGAAATGAAAACAATACAAAAAGGTCACAGAACGCAGAAATTATATCCGCAATGTAAAAGGGGTAACAACAAAAGTCGGGGGAAATTACAATAAAATGAATGCCAGAAAACAAAGTTCAAAACAAATATTACTTATTTTTTTGCAAAATAAAAAATAAATTAAATATTTATTGGCTTATTCTATTTTTCTTTATAAGGTAAAATCCATTAATTATAGAACCGTATCTTATGCCCACTTCTTGTGTACAATTTCCCACATGACAAGTGTTTTAGATTAAAAAATCAAAACAAGTTGTTTAGGGCAAGGGAATATATTGACCACGCGTTTATTCAATTTGTTATTCAAATTGAAATTATCAGCTTAGTTGGATGAGTCATAATAATCAGTGGCATATTAATTTAATATGAAATTGTATATTAATATATGAAATCAACTAATCATATAATATGTTTATTGCGGTTACTGGGTGTTGACTTCGCATGTATATTTTTGTAAAATTGTTTAGAAAAAACTGTTGAGATTGCTTAGGTGGTTTCGATGTTATAAAAATATTCCCGGAATTAGGAACATTGTATCATTTCATATAGTTTTTCTCTTTCAACTTTCATCATTCGTTGAAATAGTGAGCTGTTATGTGCCGCGAGTTCACCCATAAGAACTATAAAAAAAATAGGTTGAAGCGTCGGGTTAGTTGCCCAAACTCGGAAAACCCTTCCTCTACTATGAAAAAACAAAGAAAAAGAAAACCACTCCCGCCCCAATATTTACGACCACCGCAAACGTATAAAGAACCACGATCTGCACTTGGAATGTGCGCACGTTGTACAGAACAGGCGCAGTTTTCGCTTTGTACTCAAGAAGTACAAAGCCAATATTATTGTCTTACAGGAAGGAAATGCGATGGAAAGGGAACGGCGTAAGTAAATCAAACGAATAAAAGACCTCGTCTCCAGATTCACTCCAGTAGAAGAGCGAATTTCTATAATCCGATTAAAATGAAGTTCTTCAACTTCAGTCTTACATCAGACGGAAGACAAAGATGAGCAGACCAAAGACATTTTTTACGAGCGCCTAGAAACATCATATGACCGCTGCCCTGGCCATGACAATAAAATTCTGCTGGGAGACTTTAATGCAAAAATCGGAAGGGAAATAAATACATGAAGGAACATCCGACAACGGAATGAGGTTGATTGACTTCGCGGCAGCATAAAAACAGTGTGTAGTGAACAGCGCCAGATTCAACCATTTCCATATGCACAAGGCCACTTGACTTTCTTCCGATCAAACAACGAGAAATCAAATTGATCGCGTTGTGATAGATGGAAGGCATTCATCCAGAGTTTTAGACGCTCGCTCGCTACGAGGAGCGAATACAGATTCGGAGCATTACCTTTTGGCAGCCAAGGTTCGCACTCGTCTTAATGTTGCAGCAAAAGTGCAATCTAACACAACACGGAAACTCGAAGTCGAAAGGCTGCAAACACAACAGATAGCAGAAGCCTTCTCCACTCAACTTACCCACCTGCTTGACGAAAGCATTTCTTGTCCCGATAATAGTATAGAAGCACAATGGCAAATAATTGCCCACTCCCTACACACTGCAGCAAAAGCAACACTTGGGTATCAACAAAAACAACCATCAAGAAACCTATGGTACGATCAGGAGTGTGGTAAAGCCTTGACGTGAAAAACGCAGCGTATAGGGAAACCCCGCAGACAGTAGCAACACGTAAGGCGAGGGAGAATTATCGGGACAGAGGAGAAACGTATTATCAGAAAAAAGAACAAGGAAAAAGTGAGCGGGAGCAAATCGAGATGTACAGTAGTCAGAATGAAGTCCGAAAATTTTACCGAAGGCTTCGGTGCGGGCACATCCTCCTGCAGAAATTAATATGGAAAACCTGGTGACAGATACAGATAGCGTATTGAGGATTTGGAAGGAGCATTTTGAAAAGCTTCTGATGTCAAATAGCGGCGGTGAAGAAGATACCCCATAAACAATAAGAGATCACGGTATAGAGTGTATTCCACCTAGCCATGATGAGGTCAGAATATCAATTAATCGACTTAAGACAATAAAGCAGCAGATGCCTGGTCACAAGCATGCTGATTAGTACAATTTGGCTAGAGGAATGCATGCACAATTATTGGATCCTCAGCATCCTATGTCCCGGGCACAAAAAGGAGACAAGACGATAGAGGAATAAGTCTCCTTCTCATCGCATATAAAGTGATATCCAGCGTGCTGTGTGAACGACGGAAGCCAATGGTCAATGACATTATTGGACCATACCAATGCGGTTGACCAGAAAAAAGACATCGACACATTTCACCTATTCATCGACTATAATGTTGCATTCGACGGAGGTGTTTAAAGCCATGCGTTCGGCATTCCCGAAAAATTAATACGGCTATGTAGATAACTTTAACTTGCACAAGGTCAGCAGTTAAAATCGGAAAGGACCTCTCGGAGCCCTTCAATACCGAACGAGGATTCAAACAAGGTGACAGTTTGTCGTGTGACCTGTTTAATCACCCCTATTCTGTATGTCGTCGTCGACACGAAACGACGTCGAAGAGAGACGTCTTTTGCAAATTGGTATTCCCTATGTCGTTGTCGACATTTATCGATAACTATTGAAACATTTTTGGTATTCCGTAACAATATGTGACGACGACGATGTCGAAGATTTCTTCGTCATAGTTTTTGTTGACGACTGAAGCGTTTGAACATTTTTTTTTAGAAATTAAAAAGAAAACATGACCGGACAAGAACAGGATACATCATTCTAGAATCTATTCAATGCTTAATGCAAAATAAAGTGTAAATAAAGAAAAATATATGGGATCTATATATAAATTTGAACCGATTTTGACCAATGTCAATAGGACTCGTCTATGTGGAAATAAAATTTCATCCCAATTGTATAAATCGACTGAAAAATAATTCTATGTACATATATACTAAAAAGTAACTTTAGGTCTATCTCGTTTCTTTTTGGTCGTTGCAAACACATTTACCACGACATAATGCCTTGTGCCACAGTGCGGTGAAGGATACAAACACATTTTTGGCCAAAAATATGCAACAAAATAAACAACTGACCACATTTTTAGAGATGTGTTTTTTGTTTTTATTGATATTATCGATAAATAGTCGACATCGTCGCATGAGTGTTACAGAATACCAAATCAGTGTCGAAGTGATGTCGATGTCGATGCGAAGTGATGTCGAAAGAGGAACGTCGTCGACAACGACGACGACATACGGAATAGGGGTTAATATCTTGCTTGAAAAAACATCCTGCACACCAAACAACTCACCTACACCAATGACATCGACATAATGGGTCGAACATTACGAGCGGTAACAGCCGCATTTGAACGAATTTAGAAGGAGTCGACCAAAGTGGGACTGGTAGTAAATTGCGAGCAGACTAAGTTGATGGTATCAACGCGCAGGACGTCCGGTAGACTAGGACCAAATGTGGAACTTGAGAGCTGCAGCTTCGAGGTAGTGATCGATTTTATATACTGTTACGAATATAACTATAGATTTAAGTTAATTTGGATGAATTCCGTTAATTTAAGAATTTGAATTGTAACGTAAATTTCTACTACGCAGTTTATTTGAATAACTTCACAACAACAACCACTGCATAGATTTTTCTACATCCTTCCATTTCCTCTTTCATTTTCTATTTTGTTATTGTCGTACAATTCTTGTTAAACGTCATTCCTCTTTCTTTGTTATTCCCTCGCCTGTATATGTGTTGTTGTTATTGTAAGTTTGTTTACTCAAGTTTGTTGTTGTTATTGTTCACTCAGTAAGTTTGTTGTTGTTATTGTTACTCAATGTGTTTGTTGCATTGGTAGATTGTTCGTGATCTAGGTGTTACCAGATCGTCTAGAAACTTCTGTAGCGACAGGCAGGGCTCATATAAATAGAGGGAATGGAAAGGCAGTGAGTCAGTTGTGAATCAGATCGCGAATTGAAACCGTCGTGTAAAGTAACGTGCAAAGTAAAGTTGTGTGAATAAAATCATTGTAATAATCGTAATCAGAAAGAACCCGCGTTTTATTTGGTACGAATTGTATCGGGAAATAAAACAACGTCTACACGGGATTTAGTAAAATCTAAGAACGTAACAATTGGTGTCGGAAGTGAGATTACGATAATACTACGATGAAGTTTAAGGATCTACGAGTGGAAGACTTAAAGAAGGAGCTCAATAAATTGGAATTGTCCTCTACTGGCAACAAGGCTGAACTACAAAAACGTCTGTTGGATGAGTTCGAGCGCCGTGGTATGAACATCGATACATATGAGTTTGACAGTAAGGATGAAGTGGATTTATCGGAAATGGGCGAATCCAACGGTGGGGAAGTCTCGTCAGTAGCTGCCAGGGGTGACGATTTCAGAGAAATGCTGGCCAAAATGTTTGAGGAAAATTTCAGAAGGAGCGAAGAGAATTCCAGAAAGTTAGAAGAAAACACGAGACGAATGTTCGAAGAGAATTCCAGAAAGTTAGAAGAAAACTCGAGACGAATGTTCGAAGAGAATTCCAGAAAGTTAGATGAACTCAAGGCAGAGAACTGTAGAATGAACGAGAAACTCGAGAACATTACAGAAGTTATTGGAAGGAGAGTGGAAACCGTGGAGGTCCAAATTAAAGATTTGGATAAGAAAGTGCAGTCGGTTGACGAGAAATTTCTGGCCCACGACCACAGGTTTACGAATCTGGAGAAGAAAATTTCGGAACTGGAAATTAAAGGTGGTCCGGTGCGAGCTCCTGATAACACACTAAAAATCAAACCTCCTGTATTCGACGGCTCTACGTCATTCAATGTTTTCAAGTTACAGTTCGAGACAGTGGCTTCTAGAAATTCGTGGAACGACAGCGACAAAGCGGTTGCACTACTTCTGGCATTGAAGGGCAGTGCTGCGGATGTTATACAGAGTATTCCTGTCGCTTCTAGAAGCAACTATGAAGATGTTATTGCTGCACTGGAACGTAAGTACGGTGGCGAACATAAACAAAACATCTACCTTATGGAACTAAGGGGAAAAGTACAGAGGGCAAACGAGACGCTACAAGACTTTGCAGCTGAGGTGGAACGTTTGGTGCTAATGGCGTATCCAGGAGAGAATCACCCATTGCTGGACCGTATGAAAATCGAAACCTTTGTGAATGGCATACGTGACCCTGAGATTAAATGTGCAACATATGCGTCACCAAAAGCGTCGTTTGCCGAAACTGTGTCGTTTGCCCTTGCCCAAGAGACGGCAAGAATAATTGTTAAGCCCCAGACCCACAAGATTCGCCAACTGGAGACCGAAGGTTGCGAACCCAAATCTCTCGTTAACTCGATCAAGGACGCCATGAAGCAGGTAATAGAAGAAACAAAGTTAGTAGGGATGACTAAGCCCAGGGTTAGATGCTACAACTGCGATAAAGCAGGTCATATTGCGCGCGAATGCAGAGCTAAGCGCAAACGATCCAGGTCATCGTCACCACCTCCAACGAAAGATGGTAGACGAATGGCTCAACAGTCCACCAATGAGCTCCCATCGACGATGGCCCCACAATCTCCATAGCAATAGTACAACAGAAAAGTCACAACCTAACAACAACTGGGTACATCAATGGTGACAAGCGAGTTCTGACGTTAGATACTGGCGCATCAAAGTCCATCATAAGATCAGATCTGGTAAAGGGAAACATAACCCAGCAGCCATGGAGAAGAAGCACCTCGACGGCTACATAAAAGAGTGGACACACCAATTATCACCTTCCGAGAGGAACAAGGCTAAGCAGATATTATGGAAGTATGCCTCTACCTTTGCGTTGACAAAAGAGCACCAAGGAAGAACATCAGTGGTGAAGCATGAAATCAATACAGCAGACGCGCGACCCATTAAACAGCCTCCAAGAAGTGTTCCCCTGGCCAAAAGAGACGAGGTCCAGAAGCTGATAAGTGAAATGGAAAAGAGTGGTGTAATAGAACCATCGTCAAGTCCTTGGTGCTCCCCAGTGGTCTTGGTCAAGAAGAAAGACGGAAGCACCCGGTTTTGTGTGGACTACCGAAAGTTAAATGATGTCACCAAGAAAGACAGTTATCCGCTCCCAAGAATCGACGACACATTGGACACATTAGCCGGGACGTCATGGTTCTCCACCCTAGACCTGCAGAGTGGGTACTGGCAAGTAGAGATCGCCGAGAAAGATAAGGAGAAAACAGCGTTTGGCGTTAATGGGGGTCTCTGGAGTTCAATGTCATGCCATTCGGGCAACGCCCCGGCTACAAAACAGCGTGTGTTAAAAGGGGCGCTCATATACCTGGATGACATCATAGTCATGGGGCAACTTCGACGAACACATCAAGAATTTAAAGGATGTTCTTCAGTGTTCGTCTTCAGGCCTCAAGCTGAACCCAAAGAAGTGCAGTCTCTTCCAACGAGAGGTGAAGTTCCTGGGGCATCACGTGACGCCGGAGGGCATATCGACGGATAAGGAGAAAATTCAAGCCGTCAGAGATTGGCCGCAGCCCCGAAATCTCCACGAGCTGCGAAGCTTTCTGGGTCTTGACCTTATTTATATTGGTTGATTTGTCCCAAATTTTGCCAACATCGCCGCCTGTCTACACCGCTTAACGCAAAAAGGCCAGAGGTTCCAGTGGGGCAACGACCAACAAGAGGCGTTCAGTAAACTCAAAAGAAGGCACGCCACGGATAGCTCCCATTTTGGGCTTACCCTATACCTGGCTCTTGGAAAGTTTGCTCTGGACACAGACGCAAGTGCGTGCGGCATTCGGTGGCGTCCTTTCCCAGGAAATCGACGACAGGAGCTCATCGGGTATGACAGCCGGACATTGTCGAAGCCTGCAGGAAGGAATCAACCGTGTGATGAGGAGAGAGCTGCTTGCTGCCCTTGAAAGCGTTAAACACTTCCACAAATACCAGACGGTGAAGCATTCCCGCTAGCAAGACCAACCTGAACCAAGTAACAGGCACATAACACAG
>NW_026874831.1:0-16870 GCF_032173495.1 Musca vetustissima
ATGCGAAATTTTGGTGCTCTATCTCAATTCGTTTAGACGCTAGAGTGATTACAACAGACAGGCGGACAGACGGACATGAATAAATCGTCTTAGAATTTTACGCTGATCAAGAATATATATACTTTATAGGGTCGGAAATGAGTATTTCGATGCGTTACAAACGGATATACCCTCCATACTATGGTGGAGGGTATAAAAACGAATACAGTTTATATTGTATGGCAACACTATTTCTGCAAAGTACCATGTCGACGTTTATTTTTGTCGCAGTTCAAAATTTCAATTCACGTGAGAAGCAGAACAGGAGGTAGTTTCTGAGGTGAAGTGTATGTGTAAAGTGAAAAGAACACACCGTGAGTTCCAGGACATACCAGTAAATAAAAATAATTTTATATTTGTTTATATTTATATTTTATATCGAGTTTATTTTTTCTTTTGTACTGATACTTTCAATTTTTGGTTCCAAGGCGTTCCATTGAAAACCCACCTATAACTATTATTCTCACAGAATGTCATGAGGCCTTTAGGTGTCAGAAGGTCAGAAAATCTTCTTTGGCTTATCTTATTTTTCTTTTGTTTAAAAAAAATCAATGTTCGGCTCATTTGTATTTTTAATCACCGCATTATCGAACAAATGACCTCTAATTAGCATCTGATTGTAAAGTTCACACATTGACTACAAGATAGCAGTTTACATTAGGTGTGCATGTGTGTGCGTGTTATTGTTAATTTCTTCTAAATGCATGGTGGAAGACCTTAGATCACGATAAGACTGCCGCCTATCTCTGCTGCAACAAAAGAAGACTTAACAAAAACCTCAAGACCTAATTGACAATAGCGCATCATTGAACTTTATGGGCCATTGTTACGATTACGTTGTAAACTTTACATGGTTCATATGAAACCATGTAAATACAACACAGGTGGGGTCATTCCAAAATACAAAACCGCCTAATCAAAAAAAAAAAACAAATCAATGCTATGGAAACGACTCTTAAATTGAATTAAGAAACAAATTGTAGAGGCTGCTACAAAAATGCCTTGACCTTGTCCATTATAATTACAGCTACAAAAAAGCAGCAACAAAAAAATCAAAATTTTGAAAAGTTAACTACTAAATTACTCCACTGTTGGGGGGTCATAATTTATCTAGAAAATTAAAAACGAAAAAATTGAAAGGTTTTTATTTGTTGTGTGTGTTTTTTAACAGCTCTATTAACACCAGGCATTTAAATTTAATAACTTAAAGAAAAAATTAACCACAACAAAATTCAAATGCAAATTTGTTTGTTATTTATTGCATGTGGATAAGAAGTGGAACCCCCCACCACTCGAAGCTGACTTTAATGGCAGGGTAATAAACAACAAACAAAATAAATAGATTTGGCCATTAATAAATTTAAGGTCGATAAGATTTAAATAAAGTATTTGAAAATTAATTTAAGAAAAAAACACACTCCTTGTGATAGGACCTTCAAAATAATCTTTAAATTAGTAAGGAAAGTAGTAAATCGGACGGGACCGACTATATTATACCCTTCACCACTTTGAGTATATTCGACAGATGAATCCTAACAGACGTCGCGTCTCTAATCCATAAAATTAAATTTGATCCATAAAAATGTCATTCTGCAACCGATACTAAATTTTTCATTTTGTCAGATATAGAAGCTAAATCGAAATCTGAACCGATTTTTCCGAAACTCACCACTCATCATTCTAGACTCAGTTCACACTTAGTTCTAGACTTAATACCATACGCTATGCAAAAATTCGTGTAAATCGAATGTTATATAGGGACTTTAGTGTACCATTTACCTTAAATCGGCCGAATTTATATATGGGAGCTATATCGAAATATAGACCGATTTTCACGAAACTTACCACACATCATTCTAGACTAAATTCAGTACGCTATGCCAAATTTCGTGCAAATCGAAAGATATATAGGGACTTGGGTGCACTATTTACAAAAAATCGGACGAAAATATATATGGGAGGTATATCTAAATCTGGACCGATTTTCAGAAATCTTAAAACACATCATTCTAGACTTAATTCAGTGCGCTACATCAAATTTCGTGCAAATCGAAAGATACTTTGGGACTTTGGTGCACCATTTACCTAAAATCGGACGAAAATATATATGGGACCTATATCTAAATCTGAACCGATTTTCACAAAATTTAACACACATCTTTCTAGACTTATTTCAGTGCGCTGAGCCGAATTTCGTGCAAACCGAAATATATATATGGAATTTTGTGCACCATTTACCTTAAATCGGACGAAAATATATATGGGAGTTATATCGAAATCTGAACCGATTTTCCCCAAACTTTCCACTCATCATTCTAGAACTAATTCATTACGCTGTTCCAAATTTCGTGAAAATCGAAAGATATTTAGGGACTTTAGTCCACCATTTACTTAAAATCGGACGAAAATATATATGTGGGAGCTATATCAACATCTGAACCGATTTTCACGAAACTTAGCACACATCATTCTAGACTCAGTTCAGTACGCTGTGCCAAATATCGTGCAAATCGAAAATATCGTGCAAAACGAAAATATATATGGGAGCTATATCTAAATCTGAAACGATTTTTACGAAATTTGACACACATCTTTCTAGACTTAATTCAGTGCGCTACGCCAAATTTAGTGCAAATCGAAAGATATATATGGACTTCGGTGCACCACTTACATAAAATCGGATGAAAATATATATGTGAGCTATATCTAAATCTGAACCGATTTTCACGAAATTTTACACCCATCGTTCTATGTATAATTTAGTACGCTGTGACAAATTTCGTGTAAATGGAAAGATATTTAGGGACTTCGGTGCACCATTTACACTAAATCGGACGAAAAATATATATGGGAGCTATATCTAAATCTGAAACGATTTTTACGAAATTTGACACACATCTTTCTAGACTTAATTCAGTGCGCTACGCCAAATTTAGTGCAAATCGAAAGATATATAGGTACTTTGTTACACCATTTACCTTAAATCGGACGAAAATATATACGGGAGCTATATCTAAATCTGAACCGATTTTCTCCAATTTCAATAGGGTTCGTCCTTAAGCCAAATAAGTGACCTATGCCAAATTTTATCCAAATCGGATCATATATGCGACCTGTACTTTGTTCACAAAAATACATGGACGGACGAACGGACAGACGGACATGCCTAAATCAACTCTGAAAGTGATTCTATGCATATTCTCAAAAGGAACCATGTGTCTATCTCGTTTCCCTTTGCTTGTTGCAAACATATGCACAAAGACACACTGTGTGGTGAGGGGTATACAAATCCACGCCTTGTGGTTGAGCCCTAATAATATTTTTTAAAACATCCACGCCTTATGAATCGGAAAAATATTAAAAAAAAATCCACTCATTAGTAAATATTTGAACAATTTATTAAATACAGTTGCACACACACTTTCCATGCCCTCAATTCCCATCCATCCCAAACCCTGCAATTATCAAATTATTCCGCAGAAATTATTTTCGCTCATGACCTTGATGTGTGTATGTGTCGGTGATGGTGGTAGTTACAGTTATTGTAAATTTGTTTAATTTTTTTATGATAAAATTATTAACCAAAACCTTTTTTTAAAATATAATCATGGCTTTTAAATCGTAATTTTCCACTGAACTCTAGTTCGGATCAGAAGCCAGCCAGCCAGCCACTCGGCAAAAAAAAGTTAACAAGCGGCAATTTTAAGTGGCAATAAAAAACAATGATGATGATGATGAAGATAACTTGAAAACTTCATGGCATATCATGTAACCCATTAAGTCATTCATGCATATTTACAAAACATACTTACATACGTTCATTCAATAGTTATTATACAGATATGTTACATACACACACACGACGGTGTGTGTACGTGCGTAAGTTGAGCCTTCGTCTATTACAAGTAATGTGTCATTTGAGTGCTTTTGTTCATACCGCCGCCGACGTCGACTTGCAGCAATGTTGCAACTCGCTTGATATTTTCTTGAGGTTTTTGGGAGGGAATTTTGTTTTTGGGACAATAAAAAAAATTGGTCGAAATATATTTTATTAAAAAATCAAGAAACATTTGATAAAAAATTTTTTGACCAAATATTTTTGCCGAATTTTTCTTTGGACCAAATTTAAGCAATTTTAATGTTTCGAATGTTTTAGAAAAAACAATTTTAGACAACATTTTTTGTCAAAAAATTTTGGTTGAAATTTTTTTGGGCGAACATTTTTGGTCGAATATTTTTTTGACGAAAATAACTTTAGAATTCTTTGATCTTGCAACCGACATGATACTGTCTTGAGGGTTTAGGGAGGCGAGTTTTGTTTTTGGGACGAAAAAAAATTGGTCGAAATATTTTTTGGAGGAGGATTTAAGATTAATTAAAAAAACAAATCAAGAAAAAAATTTTGACCAAATATTTTTGCCGAATTTTTCTTTGGACCAAATTTAAGCAATTTTAAAATTGTAAAAGTTGAACAATTTTTGGTAGAAATTTTTTGATCGGAATTTTTGGGGTCGAATTTTTTAGAAAAAAAAACTATTTTACACAAAAATCTTTGTTGAAAAATTTTGGTTGAAATTTTTTTGGGCGAACATTTTTTGGTCGGAAATTTGGTCGAATTTTTTTAGAAAAAATTTTAGACGGAAATTATTGTCAAAAAATATTGTTTGAAAATTTTTTGGACGAATTTTTTGTGACGAAAATAATTATTGACGAAAATAATTTTAGAATTCTTTGATAATTTTTTTGTGATCGAATGTTTTAGAAAAAACAATTTTAGACAAAATTTTTTGTCAAAAAATTTTGGACGGATAAAAATTGGTCGAAATATTTTTTTGGGAGGATTTAAGATTTATTTAAAAAAAATCATGCAAAAATTTATAAAAAATATTTTAAGCAAATTTTTCGCCGAATTTGTCTTTGGACAAAATTTAAGTTATGTTAAAATTTAAAATTTTCCAAGTTGAAAAATTTTTGGTCGGAATTTTTGGCGTCGAATTTTTTAGAAAAAAACAATTTTAGACGAAATTTGTTGTCAAAAAATTTTGGTTGACATTTTTTTTTTTGGGCGAACATTTTTTGGTCGGAATTTATGGGGTCGAATTTTTTTAGAAAAAAATTTAGACGAAAATTGTTGTCAAAAAATTTTGGTTGAAAAATTTTTTGGACGAATTTTTTGTGGTCGAATATTTTTTTTGACGAAAATAATTTTAGAATTCGTTGATAATTTTTTTGTGGTCGAATTTTTTCTGAAAAAATTTTAGACGAAAATTTTTTGTCAAAAAATTTTGGTTGAACATTTTTTTGGACGAAAATTTTTTGGTCGGAAATTTTTGGTCGAAAATGTTTTCGATGAAAATAATTTTAGAATTCGTTGATATATATTTTTTTTTTGGGGATTTTGCTTTGGTTATAAAAATTATATACCTTCTACATTTGCTTTATTAATTTTTTGTGGAGGGTTGGGGGATATCCTCCCCTCCCCTGAAATGCGGGCGGCATCGTTATTTCTTCACTTGCCTCTAAGGCTATCATATTCTCAGTCAAGAGACATTTTGTCATTTTTGGACATTTAAACCAAAGCGTTATTTTATTTCATTGATGTTCATTTGTTGTTGTTGTCGTCGGCTTTGGAAATATGATTGCTTCGTTTTGGCCATGCCTCAGTGGATTATTATTATTATGGTTTCAATGGTCGGAATATATAACAAAAACAAAAAAGATTGTCATATAAAGATAAGAAGTCATTTTTTACACACTAATGTGACAATGAGTGTGTGTGTGTGTCTGTCTGTGTGACATATGTCATGCCAATTTTGATAGTCCCCAATGACGATGACAATGAGTGAATGAATGAATTGTAACCGACAGACAGCTGATGGCAAGCGTAACTTATTCTACCATATGGTCGAATGGATGGAATGATGGTGGTGGTGTGGCAATTGGCAACCTGTCTTCGTTTTGGTCATATGGTAATGATTTTGCTTCTTCTTCTTTTTTCTTCAAACATATTCAGTCAGCAGCGAGAGGTGAATGAACGGTTAGTTTTCTATGAAAAATGATACGAGGTGAGAAAATGGTTTGGTGTCTTCAAATGATAAAAATTAGGCAAGAAATATACGTACACATATACACACAAATATATGTGTGTTTATGTGTAACATTTTATATTTATATTTACATTTACATTTATTTCTAATCGTCTTCTTCTTTTGTTTTTGTATTACAGATTTATGTCGATTTAATAACCGATAACCTATTGAAAATAATAGTTATGCGGTATTGTAATAAAAATAAAATGTGAAACAGAAAATTAGACTTAAATTAGATGACCTCAAGATAAAAATAAATTTGTCAACACAAAATTCAAATTTAAACCAGTAAGGAAAGTAGTAAGTCGGACTGGGCCGACTATACAATACCCTTCACTACCTTAGGTTTATTCTACATATGTCTCCTAACAGACTCCGCTTTTTCGAAAGAACATTGGTATGAAATTGAAGGAACTTGAATATAAGATCTGTATGCCTTTCTGGAACCTATGCTAAATTTCATTTCATTGAACCGATTTTCACGGACCCAATATTTAAGAGAGCTATATCTAAATCGGGAACGATTTTCATGAAGCTTATCGCACATCATTCTACGCTATGCAAAATTTCGTGCAAATCGAAAAATATATAGGGAATTTGGTGCACCATGTACCTTAAATCGTCCGATTTAAGGGAGCTATATCTAAATTTGAACCGATTTTCATGAAATTTAACACACTTCGTTCTAGACTTAATTCAGTACATTATGTAAAATATCGTGCAAATCGAAGGATATATAGGAACATTGGTGCACCATTTACATAAAATCGGATGAAAATATATATGAGAGCTATATCTAAATCTGAACCGATTTCCACTAACCTAAGCACACATCATTTTAAACCTAATTCAGTACGCTGTGCCAAATTTCGTGCAAATCGAAAGACATATAGGGACTTTGATGCACCATTTACATAACATCGGACGAAAATATATATGGGAGCTATATATAAATTAGAACCGATTTTTACGAAACTTAACACATATCACTGTAGACTTGATTCAGTACACTATGCCAAATTTCGCACAAATCGAAAGATATAAAGTCCCTATATATCTTTCGATTTGCACCATTTACCTTAAATCGGACGAAAATATATATGGGAGCTATACCTATATCTGAACCGATTTTCACGAAACTTTGCACACATCATTTTAGACCTAATTCAGTACGCTTTGCCAAATTTCGAGCAAATCGAACGATATATAGGGTCTTTGGTGCACCATTTACATTAAATCGGACGAAAATATATATGGGAGCTATATCTAAATCTGAACCGATTTTCACGAAACTTAGCAGACATCATCCTAGGCTGAATTCAGTACGCTGTGCCAAATTTCGTGCAAATCGAAAGACATTTAGGGACTTTGGTGTACCATTTACCTTAAATCGGATGAAAATATATATGGGGGCTATATCTAAATCTGAATCGATTTTCACGAAAATTAGCAGACATCATTCTAGATTTAATTCAGTACGATATGCCAAATTTCGTGCAAATCGAAAGATATAGAGCGACATTGATACACTATTTACCTTAAATCGGATGAAAATATATATGGAGCTTTATCTAAAGCGGAACCGATTTCCACAAAACTTTGCACACATCATTCTAGGTTTAATTCAGTACGTTATGCCAAATTTCGTGCAAATCGAATGATATATAGGGACATTGGTGCACCATTTACGTTAAATCGGACGAAAATATATATGAGAGCTATATCTAAATCTGAACCGATTTTCACGAAACTTAGCACATATCATTCTAGGCCTAATTCAGTATCAGTAAATTTGAACCGATTTTTACAAAATTTAGCACACATCATTGTAGGCTCAATTCAGTATGTTGTGCCAAATTTCGTGCAAATCGAAAGATATATAGGGATTTTGGTGTAGCATTTTTATAAAATCGGACGAAAATATATATAGAAGTTATATCTAAATTTGAACCGATTTTCGGGAAACTTAGCACACACCATTCTAGACTTAATTCAGTACTCTGTACCAAATTCCGGCCAAATCGAAAAATATGTAGGGACTTTGGTGCACCATTTACATTAAATCGGTCGAAAATATATATGGGAGCTATATCTAAATCTGAACCGATTTTTCCTAATTTCAATAGGGTTCGTCCTTGGCCAACATGCATGCATGCGTACCGACGGACATGCATAAATCAACTTAAAAAGTGATTCTATGCATATTCTCAAAAGGAGCCATGTATCCATCTAGTTTCCTTTTGTCTGTTACTAACATATGCACAAAGACATAATATCCTGTACCACAGTGTGGTGAAGGGTATAAAAATCTACGCCTGGTGTATCGATAATAAAAATAATTTTAAAATATCCACGCCATGTGTGTGAACCCTTAAAAATATTTTTTTTTGTTTTTTTTTTTTTTTGTTAAATGCATGCCTTAGAAGTGGACCTAAACGATTACATTTTGAAAAATCTTCACCCTCCTAGACCTTTGGAAAATATATCCTCATTCATAACTCCCACATTCACCTGTCCAATCAATTAAAAAATTCCCTTTCCAAAAATGTTTTCCTTACAACATTTTCATGTCTTATTTAGAAAAAAAATATATAATTACATGTAACCCCTCACCAATCTAGGCTATATTTAGACATATGTTTACCGCTTGTTGTGTCATAGGATCAATTTCTTCCGACACATTCAAACAAGCGGCGACGACGACAACAATCTGTGGTGGTCAACACAGCTGAAACCGAACGCTTGTGTCTTAAGTCTTTTGTTTTAACCATAAAAACTACCTTGACAACATATCGAACACAAAAAATTTCCTTATACGAAAAATTTGATTTACCACCAAAACAGGGGATAATTGTAACAAAAGAAAATAGCAACAACAACAACAACAAAAACAAAACCAACAACAACTACAACAAAAAAATAAATACCTCAGCACTAGGTTACTTGGTCGTTGGAAAAGGAAAGATATGTGAAAGAAAACTCCAGTGACCAAGTTTACATACGGTTGTAATGAGAGACCCCCAGATGTTGATGTGGTGTATGGCGGCAGATCAGGACTAGCTCCAATGTAAAATCGTGTAGACACATGTTCGCATTGGACATAGCGAAGATAAAAATCACATTACAATGTTAAACAAAATACGACAAAAAAGGAAAGTCGGAATGAAAGGGGGACAAGTGAAAAATGTGGTGACTGTGAACGGTGGCATTACAGTAGTCCCACTCCGTTTTCACATCTCTCCTCTGGCTAGCTTCTATATCCTATGACCATTTGGCCAAAAGCATTGCAGCCAGCCATCCAGCCAGTCATTGAATTCAAATGAAACTGTAGCTCATGTGAAATGTTAAGAAAGTGCAATGAACGTTTCTTGTTTTGGCTCTTACGTATGACTAACAGCAACAAACACAACAACAGGCTTATGTTGTTGCTTGTAATAGTTGAGGTTGGTGTTAGTGTTGTTGTTCCTATTGTGATTTCTTGTTAGCTATTTTTGTGGTTAATTTTCCGTTTTCTTCATATGCGATAATTGTATTTGCCTCTTGCTTTGTTTTTGTACTTTTTTTGCCATTCAATAGACATTGGATGCCAGCTACAACGTTACTACTGACTGACTGACTTACTAACTGAATAAGAAGTGGATAATAACAAGGGAACAATAATATAGAGGTTATGCAGAGGCTTTCTTAATCTTGAGGACGGTGGGTAAAAAGACGCAAAAATGGGTCAATAATAAGGCGTGGATATTTTAAAAATTATTTTTAAGGTTCCGACACAAGGCGTGGATTTTCTAAAAAATATTTTTAAGGTTCCGACACAAGGCGTGGATTTTCTAAAAATTATTTTTAAGTAGACTATCACAAGGCGTAGATTTTCTAAAAATTATTTTTGGGGTCTACCACAAGGCGTAGATTTTCTAAAAATTATTTTTAAGGTCGCAACACAAGGCGTGGATTTTCTAAAAATTATTTTTAAGGTCGCAACACAAGGCATGGATTTTCTAAAAATTATTTTTAAGGTCGCAACACAAGTCGTGGATTTTCTAAAAATTATTTTTCGGGATTTTTTTTAAACTATGTTTTCAGGGTATTATAGCTTTGTGCAGCCCCAAAAGTTTGTAACGCCACGAAATATTGGTCCTAGACCCACCTTTAAGTATACCGATCGTCATATCTCGACTAGCTGAGTCGATCTAGACATGTATGTCCGTCCGTCCGTCTGTCCATTATAATTTGTAAACACGATACAGGCCACAGTTATTGACCAATCTTCACGAAGGTTGGTTGGTTCTGGTTCAGGTTGGGTTCTGGCCAATGAAGACCCCTATTGTTTTGGGTAAAGATCAGTTAATATTTAGGGGATGAAATTGACCAAAAACTTAACTTTTTCCGTTTTTCTGGTCGCTCCATTGGCCGCAATTATGGCCTGAAATTTTACACGGAGAAAGGGATCGGCCTAAAGAATAAGCATACCAGTTTTCATAAAGATTGTTCAATATTTAGCGGGTCAAATGGACCCTGACATTTGTGTGAAAAAATTACAAAATTTGTATTCTATGGCGTATATATTTGCTCCTGAAGGACATAGACCCTAGAAGTTGACAGTATATCCACGAGGAGTGGTTGACCTTTAAATTGATGCCAATTATATAGTCGTATGTACTCGGATGTGAGAGTTGCACTTAAATATTTACAGATGCTTACGTATTCAGATATTATTTAGTAACCCATTATCACACTATATAGCTCTGATCGCTTTGAAATTTTCCATGAGGATCCATGTATGGTCAAGGGCAACGCCTATTATTTTCGCTGATGATCAGATAATAATTTTGGGATGAACTGGACCGAGAACTTAATTTTTTGTATTATTGGTTGACCTCTAATCGGTCAAGATTGTGGAAATATATCGAAATATTGCCCATGCTCAGAATATAGAACCACAGAGAGTTCGATTTTCGTGGAAGTTGTGTAGGGTGTCATATGGTCGGCCCCGTCCGACTATACTGCTGGTTTAAAAATTATTTTTAAGGTCCCAACACAAGGCGTGGATTTTTATACCCTTCACTACACTGTGGTACAGGGTATTATGTCTTTGTGGATATGTTTGCTACAGGTAAAAGGAAACGAGATAGACACATGGTTTCTTTTCAGAATATGAATAGAATCACTTTCTGAGTCGATATATGCATGTCCGTCTGTCTGTGGATGTTAAATTGTAAACAAAGTACAGATCGTATTTATCATCATCATTTATTTGGCCCAAGTACGAACCCTATTGAAAAATCGGTTCAGATTTAGATATAGCTCCCATATATAATTTCGTCCGATTTAAGGTAAATGGTTCACGGAAGTCCCTATATATCCTTCGATTTGGACGAAATTTGGCACAGCGTAATGAATTAGGTACAGAATGATCTGTAATAATTTTCGTGAAAATCCGTTCAGATTTAGATATAGCTTCCATATATACTTTCGTCCGATTTTATGTGAATGGTGCACCAAAGTCCCTATATATCCTTCGATTTTCACGAAATTCGACATAGTGTACTGAATTAAGTCTAGAACGATGTGTGTTAAATTTTATGAAAATCTGTTGAGATTTCGATGTAGCTCCCATATATATTTTCGCCCGATTTAATGTAAATGCTGAACTTTAGCCCCTATAAATTTTCCGATTGACACGAAATTTGACATAACGTTCTGAATTAAGTTTACAATGATGTGTATTAAGTTTTGGAAAAATGTACCCATCTTGTATGTACCCATAGTGGTGAAGGGTATCATATAGTCGGCCCCGTCCGACTTTTGAACTTTCCTTACTGTTTTTTTAAAAATTATTTTTATGCTCCCAACACAAGGCGGGGAATTTTTTTAAAAATACTACCCCACTGTTTCGTATGCCATAATATTTCAATGTAAACATTTCACTTTTACTTGGATTTGAAATTGAAATGAAGTGAAAGAAGACATAATGAAATGTAGACAAGAAAGAAAACTAGGAAGCCAATGAAAAGAAAAACTACAAAACAGTTGAAGATGAGCCTCTGCTGCTGCCTTTCCTTTAATTCAATACCAACCCGGCTAGTCTCGTTAGCAAAGACACAACTCCAGTTACCTTCCTCGTTATTATGTCAGTGGGTCTTTCTTTGGTGGGCATTAATACCCAGAGTTTGTCATTATCAGCCACAATATTAATCTCCACAGCTTCCTTTTGCCAGAGAAATGTGAATTATGTGGCCTAGTTGCGATCACCCGATAAGGTTAGGCGTAGATGAATTGTTTGCAAAAGTCCTCCTACTACTTTGTAATGGAGGCCAATGCTTTAGATCCCACAGACACACATAGTCTAACAATGTATTTGTGATTTGTACGAACAGCTGATTATGTCATTGCAGCTGCCACAAAATCCCCTCAAAACTTCCATATTTCCTTGCCTCACCCAATCACATTCACACCGACATCCACCCAGTCGCTTAACTCAACCCAACCAACCGGCAATTCAGCCACCCAGCCTAGCAGCCATTCATCCAGACGGTGTGTCATTTCCACTGCTATGCGCCCGGTCTATCATTACCGTTTTAAGCGTTGAAATTAGCGTATTACGATATGGCATCGTAAAATGTGGATTAATAGTATTAAAATTAAATTGTGGTTAATTATACACCATTGCCTGGTGGACTGACCGACTTCCTATGCTGCCTACCCAGCCAGAGACTGTGGCATAGATTTCAAAGAGACAGAGAAAATGAAACCAGGTAAAAGGAAAGGGAAAACCAATCTGCAATAGAGGGATATGACATAATTTCTGAAAGTAATAGTGAGACCTAATTTTTTAAAACACATTATTACATATCGATATTTACCATGGTGTATATCTATGTGGAGCAGAAAAAAGAGTGAATTGATATCAATACATTTATTAAATGGGTGACAGGAAAATGATATAATATAAACATCGAAATATAAACAGGAAAATATTATGCATAGGAATGAGATTAATGGATGGATCGTGTAATAGGGTGGCCTTATGGGTGTCTTGAAAAAAATTATTTAAAGCAATAAGGAAAGTAGTAAAGTCGGACGGACTACACTATTTACCTTAAATCGGACGAAAATATATCTAAATCTGAACCAATTTCTACGAAACTTTGCACACATCATTTCGTGCAAATCGAAATATATTTAGGGGCTTTAGTGCACCAATTTCTACGAAACTTTGCACACATCATTTCGTGCAAATCGAAATATATTTAGGGGCTTTAGTGCACCATTTACCTTAAATCGGACGAAAATATATATGGGAGCTATATATAAATCTGAACCGATTTTTACGAAACTTTGCACACATCATTCTAGCCTTAATTCAGTACGCTATGCCAAATTTCGTGCAAATCAAACAATATATAGGGTCTTTGGTGCACCCTTTGCCTTAAATCGGATGAAAATATATATGGGAGCTATATCTAAATCTGAACCGATTTTCTCGAAAATTAATACACATCATTCTAGCCTCAATTCAGCACACTATCCAAAATTTCGCTCAAATCGAAAGATATATAGGGACTTCGGTGCACCATTTACATAAAATCGGATGAAAATATATATGTGAGCTATATCTAAATCTAAACCGATTTCCATGAAACTTACCACACATCATTCTGGAATCAATTCATTACGTTATGCAAAATTTCGTGCAAATCGAAAGATATATAGGGTCTTTGGTGCACCATTTACCTTAAATCGGATGAAAATATATATGGGAGCTATATCTAAATCTGAACCGATTTTCACCAAACTCAGCACACATCATTCTAGGCTCAATTCAGGACGGTATGCCAAATTTCGTGCAAAGCGAAAGATACTTAGGGACTTTGGCCCACCATTTACCTTAAATCGGACGAAAATATATATGGGAGCTATATGTAAATCTGAACCGATTGTCCCGAAATTTTATACACATAATTCTAGACTTAATTCAGTACGGTGTGCCAAATTTCGTGCAGTCGAAAGATATTTAGGGACTTTGGTGCACCATTTACCTTAAATCGGACGAAAATATATATGGGAGCTATATCTAAATCTGAACCGATTTTCAAGAAACTTAATACACATCATTCTTTACCTAATTCATTACGCTGTGCCAAATTTCGTGCAAATCGAAGGATATATACGGACTTTAGTGCCCCGTTTACCCTAAATCGGACGAAACTATATATGGGAGCTATATATAAATCTGACCCGATTTTCACGAAACTTAGCACACACATCATTCTAGGCTCAATTTCGTACGCTATGTCAAATTTAGTAAAAATCGAAAGATATTTACGGACTTTGGTGCTCCATTTACCTTAAATCGGACGAAAATGTATATGGGAGCTATATATAAATCTGACCCGATTTTCTCGAAACTTGGCGCACCTCATTCCGGGCCTAATTCAGTACTCTATGCTAATTTTCGTGCAAATCGAAAGACATATAAGGTCTTTGGTGCACCATTTACATTAAATCAGACGAAATTATATATGGGAGCTATATCATTCTAGGCTTAATTCTGTACCTTGTACCAAATTTCGTGCAAATCGAAAGATATTTAATGACTTTGGTGCACCATTTACCTTAGATCGGACGAATATATATATGGAGGCTATATCTAAATCTGAACCGATTTTTCCCAATTTCAACAGGGTTCGTCCTTGGGCCAAGTAAGTGAACTGTGCCAAATTTCATCCAAATCGGATCAAAAATGCGACCTGTACTTTGTTCACAAAATTACATGGACGGACGGACATGCATAAATCGACATAGAAAGTGATTCTATGCATATTCTCAAAGGGAACCAAGGGTCTATCTCGATTCCTTTTGCTTGTTACATATGTTTGTAACACAAGGATATAATACCCTGTACCACAGTATGGTGAAGGGTATAAAAATCCACGCCTTTGAGTTGCTTGAAAAAAAAAAAATATTTTTTGTTTGTTTTTGCAAACGTCACGCACCACTGATCCTCATAAGTTCCCTTAGTTTTTTTTTTTTTTTTTTTTGAGAAATTCTCATGCAGTTTATGTCGTTGGTCAGCTAAGTACTTCGCTTTGTTACAAGAGACATTTGGGTTTGAAAGGTTTTTTTTGTATAGAAGCATTCTGGGGAGAATATCCCAACAAAAAACTAAGGGAACTGATGAGGATCAGTGGCGTGATCCAAAACTATAGTCTTCCCTGCTTTACCCCTCGGCAAACAATGCCATACATTCCCCACTAATAAATAGTTGTTTTTTATAAAAACAACAAACTGGGATTCAGCCTGACTATTTTGCAAAAACAAAATACAAATGGTATCCCAAATAAACCGCCAACACTACTGAATTATTATTTTTTTTTTTTATTTTCCTATTCAGAATTTCATACAAACGATTTCAGTTTCAACACCCCTGCAAAATAATTGCATCCAATCAAATAGTTTTCCCAACCAATAAAATAACACCAATTTCTTAAAATTCCAAAATACCAAAATGTGGAATAAAACAGCATGTTCGTACATGCATAAAACGAAAAACATTAGTAACAAATTTGAACAAAATTATAACAAATATTACAGCTACGTGTTGGGAAATTGTAATTGACCACACGCCACCACCATCATCAGCACCGCCACCATTCACACCATCGACATGCTGGTGCTAGTGGTGGCTGGCTGTTGGAGGTGCTGATGTTGGCTGGCTGTTGGTATTCCATGCCATAACAAACGCCCCAAACGTTAACGCTATTAAAAATAAAAAAAAAACTTTAATAATATAGGCATGCAATTTTTAGTCAATCATTTCGTCTATCTGCCGCATTTATTCTTTGTTAACTAGCCGATCCGACAGCCAACCACTCAGTCAATTGTTGTGTAGGAACAATCCATGACTGTTTAACTACCTCCATTTGTTGATTCATTCATCCAGCCCCCCATCAGCGCTGTGGGTTGCTTGGTTAGTTAGTTAAACCATATCAATCCAAGAGCCAAGCTATCCGTTCATCCATCTATTCAACCAACCACCTATCGATAGCCATGTAACCATTCAGACTAAATTGTAATAATTTGTTATTGTTTTAGTTGTTGTTGCTGCTGTTTGCTTGCCATTATTATTAAATATTACGTTTGAAGGCAATTCTTTTGAATCTAATTCAATTACAATTAGTAACGTACGTTGGCTGTTGTGTTAAATACAGCAGCAACCACAACAAACAATAGCAGGAAACCAAATTTTGTGCTAGAAGAATCTATATGGCGAAGGTTGGTTAAATTTGAAGAGAGGCCTTTGAAATAATCGGAGGAGGTTATTATACTAATAGGAGGTCGGCTTGGGGATATATATTTTTAAAAATAAAAATTAAAATTTCATCCAATTTCACATATATCTTACAAATATTTGTTTTTTTTTTTGGAATTTTTCGAAAAGCGAATTTGTGGCGTATTAGTATTGCCACTAATCATACGCAGCATTGGACTTTATTTTATATTTGAATTTTGCAAAAATGAATGAATATCTGGCGTATACATGCTGGCAATAGCCATACGCTACAAGGGACCTTTTATATGCTCCTTAGTGAAGTATACGTTTTGACAGTAATCATACTCCCCAATGGCTCAATTAATTATTTCTACAATAATTACAATATTTTTTAATTTTCCAAAAATTGCAATAAAACACAAAATTATAATTTTACCCTACACAGGGTATTACAGCTTGTCAGGGTATT
>NW_026874832.1:0-16836 GCF_032173495.1 Musca vetustissima
CTCAAGAAGTGTTGAGCACATTGACACCACGGCATATTGATATACTATTTCAGGGAATGGCAGTAGGAGATATGGTGATATTTGAAAAGAATGCTGGAAAAACATCTAAAGATTTTCCCAAATTGAACATTCAGAGAGTACAAATGACATTTTGAAAAGCTGGCCGGAGTATAAAAAACCTTCTGGAATTAATTTGGTAAGTAAATTGTTTATTTCCATAAACATAAATTTATGAATATTGTTCTTCTCCCAAAGATTGATATAGATTTTGAGCTTAAATACCCTAAATCCTGCAATCTTCTTTTAAAGTGGCCACTATACGAGAGAAAAATCTTGCACTTAATAGCATCTAAAACTTCTTCCAAAACCGTGACTAATATTGATAAATACGACGAATGTAATACGACTTTTAATTTAATTGAAAATACACGTTTTTAATTCAACATTATTTTACCATTTCATTTCAGAATCAAACATTTTCTCGATATTTTGAAATTTGCATAATCTTTTTCCACCACAACAAAAGCTAATCACTGACAAAACTGGCATAAAAATTAAACGGAAATACTCCATACCTGATTCGCAGAATTCTTTTGCTCTTATTGCGGAAAACAACGCAGAAATTGATCTTAAAGTGGAACTGTTGAAACTGCGCAATACCAATATTCAGCCTCTACTGCTTATCCAACGATAACAATTGATTTTTTGTATATATGCTAAATTTTTTATCGATTCAGATGAATAAATTTACAACCTCAATTGTAAATATGAACAAAAAGTTATTGATTTAAAAAATATTTTTCGATAAAAAGTTTAATCAATATGAAACATTTTTTATCAGATAAAAAGAAAATAATTTGATAAACAAGATTGTCAATATGAAAAATATTTTATCGATTAACAAAATAAAATTCAACAAAATTTTTAGTATATATGAGAATTGCTTTATCAAAATATTTTCGAATGGGATTACAATTTTTTTATCGGCGATTGTAAATATGAACATTATTTTTATCGGCGAAAAATCAATCAAATTTTAATTGGATTTTTGAATTTTTTTTCAAATGGTTGCAATTTTTTCTGTGAACGCATCAATTGAGAACGGCTGGACCGATTTGACTCAAAATTTCTTTCAGTTTTCGGTAATTACGGTGGAAAGGTTTTTATGAAAGAAAAATTTATTATTTTTTGACAATGTTTCTTTTTTTGGCTGACAACTTGAAAACTTATTCAAATGATAAATTAATATTAAGTTGTTTAAAAATGTGAGTAAAAAACAAATCCGATTAAAACATTTCACGATTTAGAGTTAAGATATAAAACAGACATTTACAATTAAAAGAAGGTATACGGCCAAACATTGCCCAAACTCTTTCCACATAACTCTCAAAAACTATTTACAGAAAACATATACAAATTTATAAAGGGAATCTGAAAACTAATTAACAATTTGTTTACAAATTAAATATACCTATAACTGAGCGGAAACCACTAAATTTCAATATAAAAATCAAAAGGACAGTTGGACATGAACAAAATGATATTGTAATTAAAAACCTTTAAAGAAGGGACACATAAGATAATGTAAAAACGTTGTAGCAATAACAAAAAATTATCTTCTTAAAAAAAAAACATTTGGTGAAAAAAGTTCCACCATTGGGGTACCAGTTAATACTTTTTATTGACATAAACTTAGTGGCAAATGTTTTTTTATCAACCTTATATTTATCTTTTAATTTGTCTAAAATAAAATTTTTGAGCAAGCATAAACATTGTATTCGCATTTTTACTGATATTGGAAATATTTGAAGGAAATTTATTAGAAAAAATTTTTAAAAATCTGAAAAGATAAGTCGAATGCGATTTTTTTAATATTTTTGTTTATTTACTAGCATGTGTTATTAGTATATTTATTAAAAAAATAATAATTTGATTTTCAACAAGAATGAATCTCTTTTTTAAAATTTTTTGTGGTCCTGAAAAGCACCGATTGTTTTGTTGTAAATAAAAGATTTCGCCAAATAGCGTCAAGAATATATTTAACCGCCGAAACCGTACAAAGTACGACCTCTCTTCACATCGTAGACGACATCCATAACAGTGACGGTTTTACGCTTAGCGTGTTCGGTGTAGGTGACAGCATCACGAATAACGTTTTCCAAGAACACTTTCAGAACACCACGAGTTTCTTCGTAAATCAATCCAGAAATACGTTTTGCACCACCACGACAAGCCAAACGTATAATAGCTAGCTTGGTAATGCCCTGGATATTATCACGTAACACTTTGCGATGACGTTTAGCGCCACCTTTTCCCAAGCCTTTTCCACCTTTACCAGGACCAGCCATTTTCACTTTATTTAATTTCACTTATCACTTCACAAACGCACATGAACGTTTTTTTTTGGATTAAATTCCTTTTATTTAACATTTATATGATTTACATAGTAAACTTAACTCTAGTTTCTAAAATTATTTTTTCCTAACAGATTTGATCTTATTCTAGGAATATTAATAATTAATTATTTTTTGATCATGTCAATCATTTTAATAGAAATTAACAAGACAATTGGTTTATAAAACTTGCTATATAAATTTTGTTGTTTTTAAAACTAAATCTTAAAAACTACTTAACACTAAAACATGCAATGAAGAACTAAACAAAAATAAAATAAATAATAATTCAGTATTCTTAAAAACTACTACTACATTTACAATATACACACAATTGAACATCTGTGTATGTATGCATAAACTTATATAGATACATACACACACATCACATACGTACACCTAGATATTTCTACATATATACATTTTAATATTGTTCTATGCTATACACCAGTTCATCAATATTGTATGTGCCGTATTTTCTATTATAGAATACAATTCTGTCATTACTATGGAACATCATGTTATTGTTATTTAAGTTTAGTAAGCACATAGGTGACAAATATCCATCATATGCTATGAGTTTATTATATTTTTCTTCGCTTTTAATGTCATTCTCTGAATTATTATTGCATTTCAGGTATAATTAATTGTTTGTATAGGCACATTTTTACTTTGACACTAAGTCCGTCCTATCCCTTAGGTAGTTATCTATTAATCTAACAATAGGATTTTTAAAATTTAAAAGTATCTTTCATCTTTGTGATAAGGCATTGATGCCAGACATTATCGAACGCCTTTTCGAAGCCGATTGTTTAGGCCATTGACCACCTTGCTAGACAGTGCTAAAAGAGCTTGTGTAGTGGATAATCCTTCCCTGAATCCAAATTGGAACCCTTTCATGGTATTGTTATTTTGAATGTGTTCATTATAACATGAATATTTCTAGTATTTTTCATAAGTTCTGGAGGAGCGAAATGGGTCTATAACTACCGAGTAGAGTGGGATATTTTCCTGGCTTAAGAGCAGGTACTATCTTAGCATGCTTCCATATTATGGGGAAATACCATAAATTTACGCAATTATTGAAAACGATTGCTAAGTGCTTATAAAATCCCGGGCCAATTCTTTTTAAAACAAAATTAGGAATACCATCCTCACTACTGCTTTTTCGTATTTTTAAAGACTTTTGTAAATAATTCCTACATATATGGCTGTTATCATTTTGAAGGCTTGTTGTTGATTCGTATTAGATCTGCCATCCATTTCCATTGTTACTCCATTTACCAAGTTATAGATAGGATTAAGTTGTTCATTGCTGGGAGCATTAGCAGCATTAAATCTATCCTGGATTTTTGAGTATTCATCTGCTATTATATTTGCCCTTTCCTCGCAATTATCTATACTTTTACCTTGATCATTTTTAAATACTGGTATTTTTGATTTTTTAATACCACAGAACCTCTTTATTTCTTTATACATAAAGTCTACATTTGACTTTATTTAGTACATCTGTATAGTATTTATCCTCAAATAATCTAATTTTATCTTTTATTAACTGGTCCAATTGTCTTAAAATTGCACTTAATATATTGTATTCTGTATATCTAATACCTAAAACTTTTTCTTTTAATGGGTTTCTTTTGCCGTATTAATTGCAATATATATTGCGGTAGTTCAACTAATGTACCGTGTCTAGGTATGTATTTTCGCATGCAGGTGTTCATTGCCTCAGTAAGAATTTCAGTAATTTTTTCTATTTCATTAATAATTTCAGGTACGATTAGATTTCTATCCGCCTGTAGTGAGAGTCTATGTTTATGGTGATTTATATAGGTATTAAATTGTTGGATTTTAAAACTACAGAAATCAAATAATTCTTTTTTTCGCTCCTTTCCAGCTTGCTAAATTCAACTTGTATTATCATCGCCTTGTGATAAGAATTGAAGTCTAGTATTTTTACACAATTAGTCGGATCAGACCCCTATGTTAGATGTTGTGATAAAAATATCTATATAAGGTTGAATTCAGATCTCGTAGGCTCGCTGGTTGGCCTAATTAATATATTTGGGGAAATATCATTAATAATATTACCTATATTTACAAGATCAATGTTTCTAATATTTTCTTGTAGTATCTTATAAAGAGTCATAACTACGACATTGTAATATTGCCCTTTTAATTCCACTACTGAACCCTCTATTTGTCCTAAGTTAGCGTGAATTTGTTCACCTTTATCCAACCCTTTACAAAGACAGCAGTTCCACCACCTCGACCATCAACCCTATTTTGCCGAAAAATATTGTAATTACGTTCTTGATAAATGTGTCTAGCTGAAAGTTTATATTCAGCGACTAAAAGTATGTCGGGATTATGTTATTTTAAAAACAAGTGCAAATAATGTCTCTTATGAATGGATACTATAGAGTTTACATTAATAAAAATAATCTTTAATTTATCTGTTCCAAGTTCAAGTAATAGGTAAAAAATAGCCTGCGCATTTTCCTCATCACTTATAAAATTTTTTCTATTTTTTCTTGCATAACCGTCAACCGACCTTAAGATTGTTAACAAATCCTTACCAATTTATTTTATACAATCATTGTTGAAGATCTCAAATGAAGTACTTGGTACTTTTAGCTGCATTAGTAAATGCAGGCTGATTTTGTCTAACAATACTAACATATGGTAATGCTGAGTTCACCGGAGGTGCCATATTATTAATTGAAATTTGTCCAGAAAAATATTTTTTGTGGGTTTCTCTTTTTGCAATTCAGAAATTCTTATTTTGGTAGGACATTTTTTGTAGCTGGCGCAATGTCCGTCAACTTCGCAATTAACGCAATATACCGTCATTCCAATGTGCCGAGTCACTTTTCCCGTAACGGGATCTGTGATTAAAATTTCGGCAGTATTTTTTCCTTCGGGGGGATTTGGCATTCTCCGGGCCCATGGGGTATTTTACATGTACAGAACCTATAAGCCATGTTGCAATTACTTGCGACATACCCCGGTCTTTGACAGTTTTTACACTGTATTACTCCTCCTTTTTTATAATTTTCGATTATTACTCCTCCGTTAAAAATATACTTCTGTCTTCTGAAGGCTTTAACGTCCGAAATGTTAAACAATTGTATCACCCACTTATTATTATTTATGTTAACTGCTCTTAAAATTTTAACATTAATCTCCTTTTCTTTAAAATCTATAATTTCTTGCTCCTCGTAGGCGCTGGATAAATTGTGAATTAATAATGAAATTGGTTTCTCATCTCAATTGGTAAAGGTGTAGTACGAGTATTTTAGTTCGTTAAACATATTTTTAACTTTTATGTCGTCCTCTTTATTAACTAGTTTTAGTGTGACCAAATTCTTATTACTATCTATCTAACTATCAAAAATTACTCTCACATACAAGAGTTGCGCAAAAAGTAAAGTAACGAAAAATAGTTAAAACATGAAGAAACGTCAAAATCAAAAATTTCATCAATTAAGGACCAAAAAAAAAAAAAAGACTACAGAAACCTAATGCACACAAAGAAACAAAAAGTTAAACGGCGACCATTGTGTGATTTTGATAATATTAATATTTATTGTTTATTTTTTAATTGTATAATTTAGATCAAAACATTATTGAATATTTGGAAGTGGAGTTTCCGACAACTTCAAGTTCGGAAAGGCTTACATGGCTGGACGTTACCGTAATGTTAATGTTTAGGGGCTCCACTCGGATCATTTTGAAATGATTACCGTAAGTAGCCCTCCTTGTGCTGACTACAGTAATATAAATTTCATGTCGGGAAATACATACTTCCCGAGACATTGGCATTGAAATTTCGGAGCATATTTTGTTTAAAACAACCTTTTCAATTGCCACCAAGGCAATATGAGTATCATTATAAAGGTTATATCGGGTACTTTTTAAGAGAACTTAAGAATAAGACTTTCACATATGGAAGTATGCATTTCCCCCCATAAAATATATATCACTGTAATCAGTTCACCGAGGACTACTTACTGTAAAAATGTCAAAGCGATCCAAGTGGATCCCCTAAACTTGACTTAAGCCCAAGATATTTTGGGCCAATGTATACACATTGATTAGTACGATTAACCAATAGAACTTGATGATGCACGTTCCCAACCCAGGTCTTCTTTCTATAGTATCTTCATCTGAATCTTCTGCCAGCCATTCATATTCGCTATCCTCCAAAAGAGAATAAAAATCTGTTTGTCCATTTTTTAATTTCTTATCTGTTTTTTTTTTTTTCAAGCTAATGTGTGTGCGTCTGTGCGTGTGTCCCTTTTGTTGAATCGCTAACTTTCATGTGCTTTATCTCTGGCAATCAAATGTCAAATTCACAATTTACTACATTTACTATTTCGTGCTAGGCCAAATTGGTCTTGCAGAAAATAGGAGAAGAGAACGCCATTTTGGTTTTAACTCTCTTAAATTTAATTTCAATTTGTCCTACTTTTCGGCGTAAGGGAACGCTTTTCTAGCAAAAATTGCAAACTATATTGCAGGTTTGGGAACACAGCTTATGTTTGTAACAAAATTTTTATGCCCTAGCAAACTAGTAATTTTGTTAACATATTCCTTCGAGTTCACATTATAAACTTTAAATGCAGGGGAAGGGCTGACCTTACCTGTCTTATTTTTGGAATTTTCTTGGCTGGTTTCATCATTTCGTTGTGATGTTGCTGTTGTTCGTTTATATATTGCTGTCTTTTATTCCAATGGTGCAGAATTTCGTTGAGAAGATTTCAGTGTTGCAGAGTTTTAGTCCAATGTTGATGTGGTGTACGTTGGAATTGCAATTTTCGAATTTCGAAAAAATGAATGTTGTGCTGAATTGTGCTAGGTTTGTGCCAAATTGTGCCGTATTTTTTTTCGAAATTCGAAAAACTAAGGAAGATATTCGAAAAAACATTTTTTTCGATAAAATTTCACAGAATTGCAATTTTCGAATTTCGAAAAAATTAAAGTTGTGCTGAATAAACCTCAATTTGTGCTCAATTGTACCGTTATTTTTTTTTTTTTTTTGATATCATGTGTACCGTTTTCGAAATAATCGATATTTTTCAGCGTATGGCAGAATTACAATATTCGAATTCAAAAAAAATTAAAGTTGTGCTGATTTTTGCAAGCAGAGCACACAATCTTGCCGTTTAAAAATTTTCAATATCTCTTACAATTTTCGAAAAAAATACGATTTTCGATCATATGCCAGAATTGCAATCTTGTGCTCGCAGAGCACATAATTGGGCCGTTTACATTTTTTGAATATCTTAAACCGTTTTCAAGTTTTTTGCAATTTTGAATGTATTATATAAAACAAGTATTTTTTACGAAAAATCTTTGTAAATTTGGTAAAAATGCAAATATCAAAAAGCGCAAAATTGTGCTACGTTATGCTTGCCTAGCACAAGTTTTTGTCCATACTGATTTGTGCTATCCTAGCTACGATCGCTAAAATTGAGAACAATTTTTCGTCCATACGTCGCTATTTTCACTATAAAATTGAAAGGGTCCCTTCTGGAATAGGGTAGACTGTTTATGCGAAGAGTCTTTATGAGCATTTTCTATACAGTATTTTTCGGTTAATTGCACATCAAAATTTGCACAAATTTTTGGTCAATTAACCGAGGAACCAATTGTCCGAACCCGCTTTACACTAGAACGCCGAAGGCAGTCATTTTGACCGCTTTCCAATTTCAAATTTTTTAAATTTGGTGACTTTTTGTATCTCATAGAATTACGTTTATTATAACAAAATCACGAAATTTAAAATAAAAGCGTCATTAAATGCACAGTTGCTTTTGTACTTGAAATTGGAAAGCGGTCAAAATGACCGCCTTCGGCGTTCTAGTGTTAATTGAATAGTTTGTTCAATTACAGTAATCACGTATAATTGTAACTACTAATGATTTAAAATTCAGGATTCATTACAATTTTATAAAATATATTTTATATGCATGTTTTGAACTTTTCATGTAGGAAAACTATTCGTTTATTTTAACTTTTATGATATAGCCATATGAATGGAAATTCTCATTAACAGTGCATAACTTGTTTTCCATTGAAAAGGAAGAACAGGTAGATTAGTTCAATGAATATGTTCTTTGGTTTTCCATTTGACCTAATTAAATTCCTAAATGAAGGTAAACCCTCATAAAATCATTGAAAAAGAAATGTGTATTTCAATGAAATGGATGGATTGTGTAAACGGTTACATGATTTATTACAGGTACCAATTTTTACGACTCATATCTAGAGAAGATTTGGGTGTTTGGAGTTATAAACGTCATGTATCAAGATTCTTATTGTCATTGTGGTTTTAATCTTCACAGTGTACGAATTGAAATATTTAAAATTAAGTACGTACGAAATTATTGTGACAGAAGATATTATTAATCAAACGCATTAAAATTGTTTAAGGGAACCCCACCCATTCTCGATTTTAATTTTTCAAGATTTTCAATGGGCTGCCTAGTATGAAACCTTAAATAAAAATTGATAATTTCCAATCCAGTTCTCGTGCTATCATATCACTGAAAAGTAATTCATGAACCCAGTACTTTATGCAGAAATTTTAAAAGTTCTCATGCGTCTTCAACAGGAATATGTATTAAAGTTTTTGGGCAATGTACAGAATGTCCTTGCAAATTTGAGGGAAACATTTGTACCTATAGAAAACGAACCAGTTCAAATGGAATGTGTAATTTCTGATTACGACTCCGAAATAAACCATCTAAAAAAATATCACTACGGGGAAATGTGCGTAAATCTGCCGGTATAAATTTGCTTGATAAGAATTTGTTACCGTCTCAACATCGGCGGAATGAAGCACACCGTCTTATTCAAAAGGTAGGGGATAAAAGTCCACCAAATCTTTTTTACAAATCAGAGGGATTTCAGGATCAAACGCTATAGAGGGAGTTTTTAATATATGGTATATAGGGGAAAATACATAACACAGGTCTAGACCCTTTCTTTGTACATTATTGATCGAGAGAACAAATGATTCTATATTCAAAGTTTAACGAAACGTTTATTGTAGACGCCACCGGAAATGTAGTAAAATCTATATATTTGCCAGTGTTCACACATATTTTTATTTTAGTCGGTAGTTCAAGTAAATAAACGGACAGTTCCGATATTTCGGATCTTAACATCAATAAAAACAATAATTGCAACACAACAGAGGGGGCGTTTCCACGACAGAGGGGTCTACGATCCGAAACGACCCGAGTCTTACTCGGCCAACGTCTGTCACCTCAGCCCCTTGTGTAAAAGCAATAGGGCTGCTACAACAACAACAATTGCGATAATGAACTGGTTTTTGGAATTCCAAAGGATATGTCAAAGCGAATTAAATAAATGTCCAATTCCAAACGAAATTATTTGCGATTTTGACAAACCTTATTTAGGTACCGCGGCCCGGGTGTTTTCGAAATCAAATTCATTACGCCATAATGTCGAAAGCTGTTATGAAATAATTAGGGGTCATTCTAATATATTTCCGCCGTGTTTATTACGTTTGGACAATTGCCACTTCACCAATATCATTGCCAGATGGATGTGTTATTCCAAATATCAAAGCGGCGTTCGTGCAATGTACCTAAGATCAATATCATGAGAAACCAAGACAAGATACACAATATATTTATTACATTCCAAGCTAAGGAATTTTTAAGGCCCAAAATAAAAGGGCTACAAATTGAAACACTTGCCAATATACATGAACGCGAAGACATGTACAATGATGACGATGTTTATGAAATTGACATTGGATTTGAAGAGCAAGCGGAATAACCAAACCTGTACAATTATATTCAAGAAACCTATGCCGAAGTGAAACAAAAAGCAAACACAGAAGTTACAGACGTGGACGATGATGTGAACGGATATATGCTACCAGATTTCGCCAAAAAGTTGAAATCCCTTATGCCGTATTTTCCTATTTATACCGAAATAATGCGGGGATATAGAAAACGAGGAAACATAAATGCTACATCAACTAGATCTGTCAATTTCGGACAATTGGTCTTCCTCTTCGAGCTGACAAGTTCATCGCAAACCATTCAAAAGGAATAGAGAAACATCTAAAAGAAACGGCATCAGGATTTTTACGAGAAGAAAGGGGAACAAAGAGAATTATTGCCTTCCGTGACACAAAAATCCACCCTAAGTGAACATCTGCAAAAAGTCGACTGCAATAAACGCAAGGAAGGGGTGAAGCCTTATTCACAAAGAGATAACTTATATTCCAATTGGATTCGAAAATTGCAATTCTGTGAAATTTATTCAATTCAGCACAACATTTATTTTTTCGAAATTCGAAAATTGCAATTTTCGTTTGTACATTATTGAGTCTTACTCGGCCAACGTCTGTCACCTCAGCCCATTGTGTAAAAGCAATAGGGCTGCTACAACAACAATTGCGATAATGAAGTGGTTTTAGGAATTCCAAAGGATATGTTAAAGCGAATTAAATAAATGTCCAATTCCAAACGAAATTATTTGCGATTTTGACAAACCTTATTTAGGTACCGCGGCCCGGGTGTTTTCGAAATCAAATTCATTACGCCATTATGTTGAAAGCTGTTATGAAATAATTAGGGGTCATTCTAATATATTTCCGCCGTGTTTATTACGTTTGGACAATTGCCACTTCACCAATATCATTGCCAGATGGAAGTGTTATTCCAAATATCAAAGCGGCGTTCGCGCAATGTACCTAAGATCAATATCATGAGAAACCAAGACAAGATACACAATATATTTATTAAATTCCAATCTAAGGAATTTTTAAGGCCCAAAATAAAAGGGCTACAAATTGAAACACTTGCCAATGTACATGAACGCGAAGACATGTACAATGATGACGATGTTTATGAAATTGACATTGGATTTGAAGAGCAAGCGGAATAACCAAACCTGTACAATTATATTCAAGAAACCTATGCCGAAGTGAAACAAAAAGCAAACACAGAAGTTACAGACGTGGACGATGATGTGAACGGATATATGCTACCAGATTTCGCCAAAAAGTTGAAATCCCTTATGCCGTATTTTCCTATTTATACCGAAATAATGCGGGGATATAGAAAACGAGGAAACATAAATGCTACATCAGCTAGAGTGGAATCATATTTTAATGATATGCCAATTTCGGACAATTGGTCTTCCTCTTCGAGCTGACAAGTTCATCGCAAACCATTCAAAAGGAATAGAGAAACATCTAAAAGAAACGGCATCAGGATTTTTACGAGAAGAAAGGGGGAACAAAGAGAATTATTGCCTATCCGTGACACAAAAATGTCCATCCTAAGTGAACATCTGCAAAAAGCCGACTGCAATAAACGCAAGGAAGGGGTGAAGCCTTATACACAAAGAGATCCCGAACTTCAATTCCAATTGGATTCGAAAATTGCAATTCTGAGAAATTTATTCAATTCAGCACAACATTTATTTTTTCGAAATTCGAAAATTGCAATTTTAACGTACACCACATCAACAATGAAGTCGGAAATAAAGAAACACAATCAGATAAACAATATAACATTATTAAAGGTATTTAAAATATATAATGCAAGCTCAAAAGAAATATTTAATAAATTACTAGGACTATTAGGTCATAAACATTTTAAGACGGAAAGAGTAAATAAAAACCTGATAACACTAAAATTATGTAAAAAACAAGATTATATTAAAGAAAAAACAATGTTTTATGAGTTAAAATACTCATTTTATACTTTCACTCCTAGAGATGAAAAACCAATATCTCTAGTAATTAATAAATTATCTAGTGAGTATGAGGATCAGGAAATAATAAATTATTTTAAAGAAAGTAAAAGTAATGTCAATATAATAAGGGCAATTAATTTAAAAAATAATAAAAGGGTTGTACAGCTCTCAAAAGACTCGGATGTTAAGGCATTCAGAAGGCAAGAGTACATTTTTAATGGCGGAATCCGTATTAAAAATTATAAAAAAGGGAGTAATACAATGTAAAAATTGTCAGATACCAGGGCATGTTGCAAATAATTGCAACATACCTTATAGGTGCTGTAAGTTTAGTGTACGCCATGGACTTGGCGAATGTTTGATTCCGCCAAAGGAAAAAAAATACAGCTGAAGTGCTAATTACAGATATTGTTACAGGACAAGTCAAAAAACAAATAGGTATGACTGTACATTGCAAAGTAGATGGTCATGTAGCTAGTGACAGAAAATGTCCAACAAACATGAGAATTATGGAATGAAATAAGCGTAGGTATGAGGATTCTGTAAAAATCTCAATTAATGATAGGGCACCTGTTGTGACTCCAAATTTATCATATGCAAATGCTGCTAAATTAAATGTAAACCAAGAGGTATAGAACAAAAATAATGGAATGACGTCTTTTAAAATTTTTAACGAGGACTGCAAAAAATATATAGGCAAAGATATGCTAACAACGATAAGGAAGATAGACGAATACGCCAAAAATAGAAAACAATTAGTCAGTGATGAACAAAAAGAGCAAGCAATATTTGGTTTGCTTTTAGAATTGAGACTGAATGACTAATTTAAAAATATTTTTTATAAATTTTAACTCAATAGTGTCTAGACACAAAAGACACTACTTAAACTTATTTATTAAAAAAAATAATCCAGATATTCTACTATTAGCAGAGCACAAACTCTCTAATAAGCATATCTTTCAAATAAAAAATTATGAAATTTTCGGGCAAAATAGGGTGGATGGTCGTGGAGGAGGTATATTGGTTAAAAATTGGATTAAAGCAGAGCGAATTCATGCCAATTTAGGGGAACTTGAGGGAAAAATTATAGAGCTTAAGTCCCTTTACCACAAAATAATAGTTATGGCATTATACAATAGACATTCAATAGACCACAAAACAAAATTGAATCAGATGATCTAGTCAATATAGGTTATATAATAGGAAATGATGAGGCAATTATTGGAGCTGACCTAAAAAATAATTAGACCTACAAACCAACCAACAAGAAGTTCACTTAATTGCCATTCTTATAAAGATTTTTTTATTACCACAAAAACATATTGATGCTAAATGTTTTGCTCGACGAGCAGGATCGTGCAATGTCTCGTCAAGATCGGATCCGTTAACTTTTTTTTTATAATCAAAAGACTCGCAGAGTCTTGCGGCTAGGCAATTTAAGATTGCCCATCGCGTGATGATTCAATACTACATGGAAAACCAGGGCTGGAATAAGTTTTGTGGCTTCATTCATTGTTTTGAACCTCTGGGCCTAGTATCATGCTTCGTTGAACCGAGAATCGGCAAGTTGCAAGCCAGCATGATATTCTTTAAGCCGCACGGACATGGACTCCGAAGGAGCAACGATATGTCCCAAACCAATGACTCTCGCTGAGAGCATTTGCGTAACGTTGTATGGACTTGGAGCCGAAGGCCATGATAAATGAACGGACGGACGTTTAGAGGCTGTATTTGTTGGGACAACATTATGCACGCCCTTTTTTTGGAACCCTGGTTCTTTCGGCAGTGTGCCGAAATAGGTGGCGACACCACCGGGTTTCCTGAAGGAACTTCAGGGACCGTCGACGACGTTCTTTCGACAGTGTGCTGAAAGAGGTGGCGAAAGACGGCTCGAGATATGGACTATGATAATTATTTGCGCATGTACCGTTTTCCGTATGAAAATCCCGAGTGCACCTCTACTATTCGACATTATTTCCACGATGTGGAAGTATTTGTAATTATGAAAGATGCGTAACATCAATGTATTACATTTGATTTCACAAATATGCCTGCAGAAGATTATGTTATTTAGAATATATATAAGAGGTCGTAAACCCGTAGAACAATTTTGAGACATTTGCGTGACAAATGAATAGAAGAAACTGAAAGTGACCAGAAGGCTTATTCTATAAGTTTTAACAACAAAACAAACAAATGAAATTGTTGTAAAATAAACAATGTCGAATGTTGTTAAAAAGTTATAGAATAGACCTACAGATGTGTTATTGAAAATGTATGAGAGAAGTGGACTGTATATGTTTATTGAAACTTGCTGGTGAAGCGTGTACATTTTATTAGAACAGTAACATTAGTCAACTGGAACGAAGTTCCGGAATGTAGATCGTAGAATCTACATTTGCGTAGCATGTATGTAGGGTATAATGTATGCGATGTAATCTTTAAGTTTTCCGTGAGAAAACTGACCTAGCACAATTATTATAGTTACTATCGACACTTTTATGGATAAAAGAGAGCATAATTTGCTCAAAGTCCCCCAGGTGTTTATCCCTAAATAGATGGACGTAAATAGGAAGTGGGCATTGGACCAGTAATAATCCAACCGAAAATCGTACTCTGAGCTATTAGGGAGCCTAGTACATTGGAACGTGTACCCTGTAGCATGATCTTCGGATAAAGACCTGCACCAAGTAATATATCGACAGGACGGGAAGAGAAGGGATCGGGTCGGGTCGGCCAAACGTAGATTTGACAAATTTGATCGAAAATCGGTATGTGCGGTGAAAGAGGGCAGATTTTCTGCGATGGTTGGGAGGACAAGGACTTTAGTTTCCATTGATTGCGTAGCATCAATGGGAGAACTAATACGGACTTGACACTCTTTATTTGAAGTGGTTGAAACAGATCCACTGACCCCAGAAATAGTGGAAATGTTCGAAGTTGTGGGTATGCCTGTTAGATTTCGCATTTCTTCCGAAATGAAGAGCTCTGGCTAGGTACGTAGTAACTTTATGAACAATATGAACGTTTGCCGTTCCTAACAACATTTTGTTGTTGTGAGTGGTATGAAATACCTGTCTATTTGAAGATCGTGGGGTAGTCCCTCTCGATGTAGAGGGCTGATTGGGAGAAATTACGTTCGGAACTTGTGGTGTTGTGGCCGTCGACGAACCAGCAGTGGAAGGTTCCCTGTGCAAAAGAATGTGGTGCCTTTTATGACATACCCTACAATTGTGTAGGCTACTACAATGGTTGACTAGATGTTTAGCGGACAGACAGTTTAAACAAAAATTATGTCTCTTAATAGTATTTAGTCTTTCAGGAACTGAAAGTTGTAGAAATTTTTGGCACATTCTGAGATGATGCATTTGTCGTGGACATATAATGCAAGACTTATTGGGAGACGAACGAGATTGCCTAGAATAATTAGGTGATGTTTAAGGAGAAGTAGGGGATCGGTTCGTGCCAGCATTCGTGAAATGTGAACGAGACCTTTTGTTACTTGTTTGATTGACGTTGTCAATACCACGAATGTCACGTATACAGGTAAGAGTTTGGATACGTTCTGTAAGAAACTTATCCAAATCGTCCCAGGAAGACAAAGCGGACTTATCTTTGATACTTTGTTCCCAAAGTGTGACACAATTATGTGGTAGTCTCTGAAGACATAAGAACACTAGGATAGGGTCCCAATCTTCTGTGGAGACATCATAATTTGACATGGATGATATGCATCCATTAATACCCCTTTGCAATTGTTTTAGGCCTGAACTAGTCTCATTATCTATAACAGGCAAATCGAATAGAAGTTTAAGTTGGTGGTGTGGGTAAGCGAAAACTTACCCACAATTTCATGGGTGTCGCCACTGGTCTTTTTGTTTAAGTGACATAGGCGTTCAATGTCACTAATGCCGGAATTGTTAATATATACCGTAGAAAATAAATCCCTAAATGTAGGCCAATTAAGAAAATCGCCATCAAAAAATTCAATATCACAGGGCTGTAAGTTTAATCTATGACCAGAATTATTCTCCACACAGGATGAGTTATTTGAACTAATTTGCTGATGCGTAACATTTGAAACAGCATGAGGAGAAGGCGGAGCCCGAAGTTCATCTAATTTTCTATTAATCGAAGATAGTACCATAAGAAAGCAATTGTACGCGACATCGCATTTGGTTTCTGCGGCAGTGAAATGGTCACTAGAACAATCTTGTTCTGTAAAATAATTTTGGCATTTGTCATAAGTGGTTTGCACCTTTTCCCATAACCTCTTGACCTCAGCTCCTTGTAATTCTAAAACATAGACATCGAGCTCTTCGTCCCGTGGGGAACTGAATTTGGCGTCAAATTTAACCAAAGCATCAGTAGCTCGGATGAATAAATCTAGAGGAGTGAGTGGCATTGTGAAATATAGAATTTGTATAGGTTTATAAAGTTATAAAAAATGAGAGGTTTCGTGGAAAACTATATTTTTGTAATAATAAATGTCGAAATTGTGGCAATTACACCAAGTAATGTGTTCTGAATTGTTTGGAAAACAATTACAAATTTATAAACTTGCACGAAAATGCACAAAAGTATTACAACTTCAGAATATTTTGCACGAAATGCAATATGTTTAAAGAATTTGACACGTGATGTCAACAACTGTAATTGAAAATCAACTAATAAATGGAAATTTTCAAAAGAA
>NW_026874833.1:0-16708 GCF_032173495.1 Musca vetustissima
CATGAACAGTAATTCATCACATAAGACCCCGTTCTTCAGTCCGTCTGTAAAGACTCCCGGGCCTTCAGTTCGCCTGTAGCCTAACCTTAGAGACACCTGGATTTCGACTCGTTCATAAAGACTCCATAACCTGCAGCTAGTCTGCATTACATGACTAGAGGAAGTCCCATTTCTCTCTTCGTCGATATTTGTCATCAGTTTGCAAAACCTCGAAATATTCATCGAAGACTCCATAATAGATATATATATATATTTGCACGGAATTTGTCATAGGGTACTGCATTAAATCTGATGTGTGCAAAGTTTCGTGAAAATCGGTTCAGCTTTATATATAGCTCACACATATAGTTTCGCCCGATTTTAGGACAATAGTCCACTAAAGCCCCTGGAAATCTTTTGATTTGCACGAAATTTGGCATAGCGCACTGTATTAAGTCTAGAATTATTTGTGTAAAGTTTCGTGAAAATCGGTTCAGATTTAGATATAGCTCCCATAGCCAAAGTGGTGAAGGGTAGCAAATAGTCCGTTAAAATAATCATTTCCGACCCTATAAAATATATATATTCTTGATCAGCGTAAAATTCTATGACGATCTAAGCATACCCGTCTGTTGCAATCACTCTAGCGTCTAAACAATGGAGATAGATCGCCAATGTTTTACATAGAGTCGTCTTTTGTCAAGTTCGAAGATGGGCTATATCGGTCCACGTTTAGGCATAGCTCCCATTTAAAGGTACCCCAAATTTCAGTATTTTGGGGTTCTTGAGCGCGTTTTCACCCGAATTCGCTGAAATTTAACAAATTGGGTTCTTTTTCCGACCAAATTTTTCGACAAAAATTTATAAATTAGGTCCCCATTTTCCATACAACAATTAAAGGGGAAACCTGTCAGATAGAGTTCGGAAAATTTGCACAATTTGCAATGAAAAGAGGATTTAGCGATCCGCGATTTAGCATTACAAATATTCGTCATTTTGGTTGGGTACGTTGTTCAAAAGCTATAATGTATTCCTTGTGTATCCAATTTTCTTATAAAAATGATCACGAATTTATCATGACCTCTTGCGAATTTGCCCTTCTAGATTATTAATATACTCGCCAAGGGCTTCCGTATCCATGACAAAATGTTGCCCTCAGAATTAGTGTCACAGTGTAATAGAATTGAGTTCTTTAAAATGTTATGGTCAGTATTTAAGATGTTTTTCAATTTTTTTAAACTGAATCTCAGAATGAAAAAAATATCTTACTGTGTGCGGCATAAAAATCTTTAAAAATTCCTAAATTTTTTTAAACCTCCGTAGACACATTTGTGTTTATATTCCCCACTCCCCACCCCAAACCAGTCATTTGTCGCAAAGCTGTTATTGTTTTGACATTTTTCCCAAGGCCCTAAGTTGTTGGACGTTTTGTTTTTCTTTATTTCACTTAATGTTGCCATTTTGGACATTTTATGCCAATGTTATGCATCCATGTCTAAATGTGAGTGTGTGCGTCTGTGTACGGGTGTTTATTTTAACTTTGACCCTTTTTTGCCGAGAGGACATAATTTGAGCTAATGTGTGGCACATATGTTGTCGTTTCCACCAGAGGAGGCATATTACAAGGTTGAAATGTATGCTGGTGTTACATTTTTTCTGTTCTGCTCACTGCCTATTTGAAGGGGTTAATTCGTAGGCATTTTGGGATTTTTTCAACAACTTAATGCTTGGATATAAAATAGAAAAAAGTGTTACTTTTCCCACTTGTTCACTTAAAGTATTAAATTTCTTTTGTAGCATTTTTTGTTAGTTCCGAGGGATTTCGATTCTCCTTTGTTTACTGTTTCAAATGTTATCCCTGCTCCTCTCTATCCTTTGTCCCAGAAAACGATACGATACGTTTCTCGATTATTTGTCATTTATTTTATGTTAGCTTTTTGCTTGGCCGATGGAAACCTGATGTTGCATGTTTGTTGCCATTTCTTTGGCTACGTTTTTTGTTGTTGTTGAGCTGGGAAAAAGAAAAACTATGAAGATGTTGTAGTTTTTTGTAATGTTTTTTCATCGCTTCTGCTAAAACAGCATGACCAAGACTATGGTAAATTGTTGTGATTTTTCTTTAGCCAGTTCTTTGCTTTGTATTCTGACAGTTATTCCTCTTCCCTTTGGGTTTCATGTTCGATATTTAACATACATTTTGTATGGCAACGACATGTTGAAATGACATGACATTTGCAACATTTATAATGCCATTTTAGGTGGAGATGTGTTCAAGGGAATATTAAGGAATTTTATTTTAGGGAAAAATTTTAGAGCACTTCTGTTTGGGCCTTTGATTAAAGTGTTCGCAAGAATATATCTCTTTAAAACAAAAATACACTTTAAACTTGAAAAATGCACTTATAGTTCGATTGGCCTTAAAAAATATTCATGAAAAAGTCCACCTTTGTTAGTGAGATGGTCAGAAAATTATTTAAAAATATTCTATAAAAATATTTACGCTTATTTGCCAGATAGTCCTTAACATATTCTATTAAAAAATCTTATTTATTGGTAGGATGGAACTAAATAACAAATTTTTTCTTGAAAAAAATATTCTCTAAAAATTTCGCTAATATTCTCTAAAACATCCATGCATTCTTCTGAAAATATCCTTGATAAAATACTATTTAAAAATCCACAAATTGTTTATTGGTTAAAAACATATTCTTAAACCAGTAAGGAATGTAGTAAAGTCGGACGGAGCCGACTATATGATACCCTTTACTACTTTTAGTATATTCAACAGATCCATTCTTATAAATGTCAAATTTTTGAAGGACCATTAACTTGAAATTTGATAAACTAAAATAAGAGATATTTAACTAACTGTGATTCGACTTAAATCAATCACGGGCATGTCATTCTACAACCTATGCTAAATTTTTCATATGGACAAAATTATGTAAATCGATTTAAAGCAAATCTCAATCGGACACCCATTGATTGTTTGGAACTCAATTGACATTACATGTGCTATTTACCTAAAATCGGACGAATATACATATATATGGGAGGTATATCCAAATCTGAACCGATTTCAACGAAACTTGACACACTTTAGGCTATACAAACGCCAGTATAATGTTCAAAATTCTGTGCCTATCGGCCATATTTTGGGTCTTTGGTTCATTATCGGTTTAATATCGGACGAAAATATATATGGAACTATAAATAAATCACAATAGGGTTCGTCCTTTGGCCAAACAGATGAGCTCTGCCAAATTCATCAAATAAGGATCTCAAATGCGACCTGTACTTTGTTTACAATATAACATGGACAGACGGACATGCATAAAACGACTCAGAAAGATCAGTTCTATGCATTTGCTCGAAAGGAACAAACATATGCACAAAAACATAGTACCCTGTACCACAGTGTGGTGAAAGGTATAAAAATGCAGGCCTAGTTTGGTCCTTGAAAATATATGTTTAACCAGTAAGGAAAACAGTAAAGTCGGACGGAGCCGATACCCTTCCCCACTATGGATATATTAAAACTAGTAAGGAAAGTAGTAAAGTCGGACTGGGCCGACTATATTATACCCTTCCCCACTTTGGATATATTATACATATGTATCCCTACAATCGTATGTCAATGTTCCCTCGAAGGAACATACTCATGAATTTCTGCAATCAATGATAAATTTCATTTCATTTGGGCAGATTTACAGTCGTTTGCGTACCATGGTACAAATTTATGGAAAACGATTAATAACAAAATTATTCGGTACGCCGCACTGTTAAAAATTTAATCTCAATCAGACACCCGATCGAAATACATATGGAAGCTATGGCTACATCTGCACAAATTTCAACAAAACCCAATAACGTCATTCAAGTCTCACTTTGATACGTTGTGCAAAATTTCGTGTTAATCGGACAAACATTAGGAGTTTGGTGCACCATTTATGTAAAATCGGACGTAAATATATATGAGAGCTATATCTAAATCATTCTAGACTCAATCAAGTACGCTATGCCAAATTTCCTGCAAATCGGAAAATATAATCGAACTTTGGTACACCATTTACATTAAATCGGACGAAATATATATAGGGCTATATCTAAATCTGAACCGATTTTCACGAAACATAGCACATATCATTCTAGACTCAATTCAGTATGCTGTGCCAAATTTCGTGCAAATCGAGGAATATATAGGGTCCTTGATGCACCATTTATATTAAATCGGAAGAAATATATATGGGAGCTATGTCCAACTCTGAACCGATTTTTACGAAACTTTACACACATCATTCTAAGCTCAATTTAGTACGCTACGGCAAAGTTCGAGCAAATCGAAAGATACTTATGGACTTTGGTGCACCATTTACCTTAAATCGTACGAAAATATATATGGAAGCTTTATCTAAATCTGAACCTATTTTCACGAAACTTTACACATAACATTCTAAACTCAATTTAGTACGCTTTGGCAAAGTTCGAGCAAATCGAAGGATACAAATGAACTTTGGTACACAATTTACCTAAAATCGGACGAAAATATATATGGAAGCTACATATAAATCTGAACCGATTTTCACGTGATTTGACACAAATTACTCTAGACTCAATTCAGTACGCTATGCCAAATCGAAGGATATATAGGGACTTTGGTGTACTATTTCCTTAAAATCAAACGAAAATATATATGGGAGCTTTTTCAAAATCGCAACTGATTTTCACGAAACTTAACACACATCATTCTAGACATAATTCAGTACCCTATGCAAAATTTCGTGCAAATCGAATGATATATATAGGTACATTGGTGCACCATTTACCTCAAATTAGACGAAAATTTATATGGGAGCTATATCTAAATCTTAATCGATTTTTCCCAATTTCAATAGGACGAACCCTTGAGCCAAATAAATGGGATGTGCAAATTTCATCCAATTCTAATTAAAAATGCGACCTGTACTTTGTTTAAAATTTAACATGGATAGATCAAAAAATTCATGAAACAGTCTTTCTTTTTGGTTACATTGTTTATTAAAAATTATTTGAGAATTTAGAAATACGAAAATTCGGCCTATTTACAAATTTATGAGGCGAAAAAAATAATAAAAATTAAAATCATCTTTTCTTTTCAAATTCCGAACAGCTTTATACTTTATGATTTTTGTAAAATACCCATTAATGCATTCAGAGAGAGATAGAAAGGGAGGCAGGGCAACTACGAATGAGCCCCAAAGGGTCTGATGTATTCAGATTTTGATATAATATTGTTACGTAGCGTTTTCCCACTGATATCCGAACATTTTAGGTATGAGACAAAGTTAAGTTCCCTGGGTATAAGGATGGAATTTGTTATGGGGGTCTTAGTGTTTTTTTTTTTCGAAACTATACGAAATATCGATGGGGACATTTATATGGGGACTATGTTATGTGATTGTAGTTGGAAAACGTAAACAGAACTTTTATTAATTTATTGTTTAATCACTAGGAATCCGATATGTCAAATTATAGCCACTTGTACTAGAAAATTCGGTTAAAAAATAATAATACCGAAAAAGAAGATGAACTTTTATGTGTGGTTATATCAACAAATGACCTATATACACAGCAAAAATTAATAATTCCAGAACTATTTATACCAATTTAGCCACATCATTTGAAAATGTGGCTAAAGACTTCAAAATACAGAAAATGAGATTGTAGCGTTCTATGCGATATATAACAAATCGTAATCTGACTTTTAAAACTTTTGTTAGGAAGATTGTATGCACCATAAGAATTTGATAGATTAAATTATAGCGAATTCGGTTGAAAACATGCCCAAAATCTAAAAACCGAATAATCGGTGTTCCACTGTATGGGAGCTACCCGGAAACTTGGTCCAATATTGATCATTTTTCCTAGGAGGATTTTTTTACTCAATGAAAATAAAAAAATATATAAAATAACAGCTAATCTGGTTGAAGCACATGTCCAAGCTCCCAAAATACTGGAATTAGCGATGTAGCATTATATGGGCCTTCCCTAATATTGATAATTTTAATAGGAAGTTTTATGTGAAATTTATTACATTAAATTTTTTGAATTTGTTCTTCTAATACATGCACATGTATAATTTTCTTCAACTTTAGGAATGGGTTCGACAGACTTTTTATCCTGCCGGAAAACATTTATTATCACCCCTCTAATTTAACAAATCATATCATTATTTTATCAGTCAGTGAAATAATTTCAAATGTCATTCGTCTATCCGACTTATGCAAATTTTCTCACACACTCTCAGCTATTTGATTTTCTTTCGTTGAAATTTCATTGTGATTTCCTTTCCATTTAAATCACTTTAATTCAATTATAATACAATAACAGCAATAATAACAAACAATACTCTATCATTATTATTTCCTGTGCTGATGTTGTTGATTTTTTTCTGCATTCAATGGAATTTATTTTTTTAACTTAATATATACATACACGAAACATAAGGAAGTCAAGGTAGTAATGGGGTGGAACGATTGAAAAGGAGGGAGGTGGTCTTTAAATTAGGTCGTTCCAAAATTTTTATAACCTTGACCTTATGAGGCGCGGTAATCACCATTTAATTGGTGGGGATCTTTATATGGCTCTCAGGTTGGAGTTGTACTAGGAACTACGACAAACAGAAAACCAGTAAGGAAAGTAGTAAAGTCGGACTGGGCCGACGATATGATACCCTTCACCACTTTGGGTATATTCTACATATGTAACCTAACAAACGTCGCGCTTTTGTGATATATCTGTGTCTGAACCGATTTAAGGGAAACTTGCCAGAGACTAATTTATATTACTTCAGTACGTTGTGTCCATCGGCCTAGCTATGGATCTTTTCACGAAGCTTAGCAACATCATTCTAGACTTAATTCAGTACCCTATACCAAAATTCGTGCAAATCGAAAGATGTATGGGGACTTTGGTGCACCAATTACATAAAATCGGACGAAAATATATATGGGAGCTATATCTAAATCTTAACCGATTTTCACGAAACTTTGCACACATCATTCTAGACTTAACTCAGTGTGCTATGACAAATTTCGTGCAAATCGAATGATGATTGGTGCAACAATTACCTTAAATCGGATGAAAATATATATAGGAGTTATATCTAAATCAGAACCGATTGTCACGAAACTTACCACACATCATTCTAGACTTAATTCAGTACGCTATGCCAAAATTCGTGCAAATCAAAATATTTCCAGGGACTTTAGTGGACTATTTACCTAAAATCGGGCGAAGCTATATCTAAATCTGAACCGATTTTCACGAAACTTAGCACACATCATTCTAGACTTAATTTAGTATACTGCGCCAAATTTCGTGCAAATCGAAAAATATATAAGGACTTTGGTACACAATTTAATTTAAATCGGACGAAGATATATACAGGAGCTATATCTAAATCTGAACCTATTTTCCCGAAGCTTAACACACATCATTCTAGATTTTAGTCAGTACGCTATACCAAATTTCGTGCAAATCGAAAGCTATATATGGACTTTGGTACACGATTTACCTTAAATCGAACGGAAATATATATGGGAGCTATATCTAAACCTGAACCTATTCTCCCGAAACTTAACACACATCATTCTTAACTTTATTCATTACGCTGTGCCAAATTTCGTGCAAATCGAAAGCTATATAGGGACTTTGGTACACCATTTATCTTAAATCGGACGAAAATATACATTGGAGCTATATCTAAATCTGAACCGATTTTCCCGAAACTTAACACACATCATTCTACACTTTATTCATTACACCATTTATCTTAAATCGGACGAAAATATACATTGGAGCTATATCTAAATCTGAACCGATTTTCCCGAAACTTAACACACATCATTCTACACTTTATTCATTACGCTGTGCCAATCATTTACCTTAAATCGGACGAAAATATATATGGGAACTAAATCTAAATCTGAACCATTTTTTCCCAATTTCAATTGGGGTCGTCCTTGGGCCAAACAAATGAGCTGTGCCAAATTTCATTCAATTCTGATCATAAATGCGACCTGTACTTTGTTTACAATTTAACATGGACAGACAGACATGTGTCTATCTCGATTATTTTTGCCTATTACAAACATATGCACAAAGACATAATACCCTGTACCACAGTGTGGTGAAGGGTATAATTAAATGGGATCTTTATAAGGGCCGTATAAAACCATGAGCATGTAATTTCTGAGCGTTTTTCTTATGGACAAACATATAATGTGGAGGACGATTGATCAATAAGAACTCAATGAAAATTTCAACAGCTATCATTTGTATCCCATCCACCCTAATAAACATTTGTTGCATTGCCTGTATATTATATCAATCCCAAACACACACACGTACTCATATACATGTGTACTTATATATTTTTATTACGTTTATAAAGCTCACTTATCACGATATTGCACGCATTCACATCATACTTGTAGCAACATGTTGTTGCACAATGCGATAACGCTGCCATTTCCATCGAACAGCAAGAACAACAACAACACCAATAATATATGCATGCATTCAACCAACAACAAGCCATCCATCCAACCAACCATCCACTAACACCACTCAAATCAATTGTTGCTTCTGTTGCAATACCGCATAAGTACAACAATGAATTAATGTTGTTGTTCTTGTTGTTGCTGTTGTTTGGCGATGGTGCTCTGCACTTAAGTGCAAAATAAACAAATGAATTCAAAAATGCAATGCAATGAAAAACAAAACTCCATACCACTCATCAGCTATTCACAATTGTTCATTGTGTGTTTGTCCTGGCATTTTGCAAGGAGTCGACGGCAACAGGAGTTTGAAATTTGAGCCGGAAAAACACCTCACACACGTTCGGTGTCTTCAATGCGGTAAAAGTGGTTTGTAGTGGTTGCAAATAAAGTAACACGCGAAACGTGATAATAGGCAACATATAAGTGTTAACAATAGTAATTTTTAAATTGTTTACAGCAACAACAGCAATAATAACAAATAAACATAATAATTAATATAGACATAATGATAACAAATGAAGGTGAGAATAACTATACACTGCGTATCATAACTATAGACGCACCCTTCATTCAATTGGTATGTTAGTTGACAAATAAAATGGACCCATTAAGTTATTGTTCACAATAAAACGATCAAAAACACATATTATTCAACAAAAATAATTAATTTATTCTTTATGGTTTCGCCGAATTCTGCACTTTCAAAATTGCTGGTGTTGCATAACTATAGACGCACTTTTACAAAATTGGAAAAATTTATTTTTTAAAACTTAAATAAAATAAAATAACTTTTATAAATAATGGGTAGGGCCTCCCTTATTTTGAATAAGTTCAAAAATTTTATCCATCACACTGTTGATCAAAATTATTCGCAAGTTTTCATCGATTGACCGCCATTCATCGATAATCACTTCTTGGAAATAAAATAATGTTTGGTATTGGCGGTTTTCTGCATAGACACGACGAGGCAAGATTCCACACATGTTCTCGATCGGATTCTGGTCGGAAATTTTAATATTTTTCGATTTTAACCATACTTGAGTATGGCCACTTTTATGAACTGGTGCGTTGTCCTGCTAAAAAGCGAGTCCTTGATTGTTGATGCTTTCCCAAAATTGCAATAATTTGTCTTCCAAGACGTGAACGTACTCCATGGAATTCATCCGACAACATGGAAATGTCAAATAATGGCTATAAAATGTTCCCAAGGCCATTAAGGAACCGCCACCGAAATATTGTATTAAGAAATAACGATATTTCGGTAACCGCCACCATGGGAGCATTTTATAGCCACGGAATGCTTTATTTGACATTTCCATGTTGTCGGATGAATTCCATGGAGTACGTTCACGTCTTGGAAGACAAATTATTGCAATTTTGGGAAAGCATCAACAATCAAGGACTCGTTTTTTAGCAGGACAACGCACCAGTTCATAAAAGTGGCCATACTCAAGTATGGTTAAAATCGAAAAATATTAAAATTTCCGACCAGAATCCGATCGAGAACATGTGTGGAATCTTGCCTCGTCGTGTCTATGCAGAAAACCGCCAATACCAAACATTATTTTATTTCCAAGAAGTGATTATCGATGAATGGCGGTCAATCGATGAAGACTTGCGAATAATTTTGATCAACAGTGTGATGGATAAAATTTTTGAACTTATTCAAAATAAGGGAGGCCCTACCCATTATTTATAAAAGTTATTTTATTTGATTTAAGTTTTAAAAAATAAATTTTTCCAATTTTGTAAAAGTGCGTCTATAGTTATGCAACACCAGCAATTTTGAAAGTGCAGAATTCGGCGAAACCATAAAGAATAAATTAATTATTTTTGTTGAATAATATGTGTTTTTGATCGTTTTATTGTGAACAATAACTTAATGGGTCCATTTTATTTGTCAAGTAACATACCAATTGAATTAAGGGTGCGTCTATAGTTATGATACGCAGTGTAGGACTCACAAGTGAGGATGCTTCCAAAAAGAACTCTAAAACTTTGCGGTAATGTAATTTTCTGTATATGAAAAAATGTGGGCATACTATATGTATGGGGCTCTTCCAGATATTAAGACCACAAATGGGAAAATGAGGACTGTCGAATATCATCCAGAATAAAAATTTTGTTATGTTCGACGGAACCGAACTTTTTTTTATTCTAGCATTCAAAATTATATTATGTGGACGATGTCAGAAAGTGCACATATAGTGAAAGTTGTTATTTATCCACTCACAAAGAACCACAATGCCGAATAGTAAATCCTTTTTAAAACGTCTATCAGATAAAGCATCCAGAAAGCCGTTAATCGTCGTTCTGTGAAGTATTTATGAAAATACGAATAGATGGAATTGGAGGATTATTTAGAAACATGGACCTATTTATCTCCAACTATGTTTTCGACCAGAAGCCCCTTCGGGGCTTATACATGAGAGTCCGTTATATGAGCGATGTACCAAGGTGGGTACTGATATATCCCATTTTTAATACCAAATATATCTGTATATGTGGGAGATATATCGAAATCTGAATCGACTTTTCCGAAACTAACCACACATCATTCCAGACTCCAATCAATTTCGTGGAAATAGAACGATATACAGAGACATTAATGTCACATTTACATAAAATCGGACGAAAATATATATGGGAGCTATATCTAAATCTGAACCGATTTTTACGAAACTTAGCACACATCGTTTTAGACTCAATTCAGTACACTATGCCAAATTTCAGGCAAATCGAAAGATATATAGGAACTTTGTTGCACCATTTACCGTAAATCGGACGAAAATATGTATGGGAGCTATTTATAAATCTGAACCGATAAATGAGCTGTGCCAAATTTCATCCAATTCGGATCAAAAATGAGACCTGTACTTCTTTTCCAATTTAAAATGGACATACAGATAGACGGACGGACGGACTTAAAAAGTGATTCTATGCATAGTCTGAAAAGAAACCATGTGTCTATCTCGTTTCCTTTTGCCTGTTACAAACATATGCACAAAGACATAATACCCTGTACCACAGTGCGGTGAAGGGTATAAAAATCAAAAAATAACCACGAAGGAAAGTAGTAAAGTCGGACTGGGCCGACTATATGATACCCTTCACCACTTATATATATATATATATTTCTGAACCGATTGCAGGGAAACTTACCAGACTCTAATTTATATTACTTCCGTACGTTGTGTCAATCGGCCTAGCTATGGATCTTTTCACGAAGTTTAGCAACATAATTCTAGACTTATTTCAGTACCCTATACCAAAATTCGTTCAAATCGAAAGATATATATGGACTGCGGTGCACCAATTACATAAAATCGGAGGAAAATATATATGGGAGCTACATCTAAACCTGAACCGATTTTAACACACGATTTTAGAACAAGTCATACTGGCCTTAATTCAGTACGCTATGACAAATTTCGTACAAATCGAATGATTTTCAAGACTTTGGTGCACCAATTACTTAAAATCGATTTTCACGAAACATTGCACACATCATTCTAGACTCAATTCAGTACGCTATGCCAAAATTCGTGCAAATCGAAAGATTTCTAGGGACGTTAGTGGACTTTTTACCTAAAATCGGGCGAAGCTATACATGGGAGCTATATCTAAATCTGAACAGATTTTCTCGAAACTTTGCACACATCATTCTAGACTTAATTTAGTTGGTTATGCCAAATTTCGTGCAAATAGAAAGATATATAGGGACTTTGGTGCACCATATACCTGAAATCGGACGAAAATATAAATGGGAGCTTTAACTAAATCTGAACCCAATTTCAATAGGGTTCGTCCTTGGGTCAAAAATTTCATCGAATTCGGATTATAAATGCGACCTGTACTTTGTTTACAATTTAACATGGACACACAGACGGACGGACATGCATACATCGACTTAGAAAGTGATTTTATGCATATTCTCAAAAGAAACCATGTGTCTATCTCGTTTGCACAAAGACCCTTTGATAGTTTAGTGTATTAAATAAGGCTTTTTGACATCTTGAACTTATATCCGACTTATTTTCGGCGAAGAGGTATTGGCAGAATACATTTGTGTGGAGTTCATCTATAGCCACTTCGGTAAGGATATGCGACATTAGCACCTTAAAAACTCCACAAACATGGCGAAACAGATACATGGGGCTCTGTGAAAACTGGTATATCAAAATATGTGTAGAACTTAGGATATAAAGGTTCATTATATATCAATAATAACCTTCTAGTTAATTAAAATTTGGCGGTAGCTTTATGTGAGATCTTCGACTTGAAGTCTTCAAAGTACTGGTCGGGCCATATGGTTCGATAGCTTAATCCGCATGGCGGCATATTGCCTTCAGAGAACTAAAAATTCACATTTGTATAGCTTGATAAAACCCTTGAAATCAGATGAATCATTTCCATTTTTGCTATGCCAAATTTGAAAATACATTTGCAATTGTCTGCGTGGAGGAATTTTTCCCTATAATATAGGTCAGGACCACTATATGGTGTCTTTTAATTTTGTCTTTCGTTTTCAACACCTCGAAATATTCACTGGAGACATCACAAAGTCTATATATTCTTGACCAGAATAAAATTCTATGTCGATTTAGGCACGTTAGTTTATCTGTCTGTTGAAAATTTTATAGCGATCGCAATATATGAGATAGTGTATAAAATATTTATTTATCCCCACCTCTAAGTTCCGCTTCCTTTTCGGTATCAATACATGGGGAATAAAAAATTATTTAAAGACCAGTTTCATTTATACAACTAGAGTGTTGGCCAGGCCGAACTTAAAAACGGTTTTACTTGTTTTCGGCAATTCTTTGCAGCCATCGACATTAACCTTTTTTTAATCGAATGTCAAATTGTTGGTATAAAGAGAAAACAAATTTCTTATGTCCAGGATACCTTTAGCCTACTGGTTATGTCTTTAGCCCACTGGATGTCATCTACAATATCAGTCTATGCACCGATTTTGCATGACTTTCAAGAGCTTCGTCTTAGATGACGAAACAACTTATTTACGTAATCATTGTTTAATGTTTTTATGCGTCTGTCATTAGCACACAATCACAACCACATTCACAAAAACCTAAAACAATTAAATAGTAAATTAATGATATTGTTACGTCTCTTTCCATTGCCTTTTACTCCATTACATTAATTAATTGCCTATGATGTTATGTAAAAATTAGCTAATAAGTTGTAAATTGAAGGCGCCAATAGTTAATAAATGAAAGCGCCTACAAATTTACTACTTAGTAACATACATTTTTCAGTTAATAGCGAAGGAGGAATAGATTTATACACTGACACAATTAGAATGAAATAAAAGCAGGATGTCAAAAACACACACGAATTGATTTATCTTATAGTTTGGCTAATACAATCTCTATTAAGTTTTACTTACGAACTGTCTTTAATTCTGAAAATCATAAAGGGTTTCATGTAATGCAAATAAATTTAGGATACAGAAGCTATCCCTATATATATTTTCGTCCGATTTTATGTAAATGGTTTACTAATATTCTAAACTTAATCCGAAGTCGACTATAATTTTCACAACGTATGTTCCATTTAAATCGGTTTAGAATTAAAAAAAAACGGTGGAGAATTTTCCAATTTTTTTTACATAATTACAGCTAATTGTGTTGGAAAACGCACCCAGAACGATCTTAATATTGAAAAGCTAGATGAGCGTTATAAAACAAAAAATGTACCAAACGAACTCAGCATACCAAATTATTGCCAGTTAAATCGATAACTTTGTGGCTTAGGGCCAAAATCATCAACATCTGGAAATTTTGGGACGTACCGTAATATTTCGTGCCAAATGAAAATTCAAAATACAAAATTACCACTATTTCTGTTGAAAAACGAGCCCCAACTACCGAAATTCCGAAATTTTTGGGTTGCCTTTATATAGGGCTATACGAAAAAATAATAATTTTTATACCGTCAGCCTTTTGGATAATGATGGTATATATACTTCGATACGGCAAAAATTTGCCTCGTCGAAATATTTTTGGACCAAATCCGTTTCAGAATGTCGTTCCGTCTGTCTGACCGGCTGGTGCGCACGATAACCCTCATAGGGAGTAACCGATTTTATTATATATTTTCACATCGTAATATTTTTTCTAAACTTAGTTTAAGTTCGAAGATGGGGAATATCGGGCCACAATTGAATGACCGATTCGATCAACTTTATATTCAAAACCTCTTTGATAAAACCTGTGAGTAATTCCGAATACCTCCGCAAACCATGCGATGATGGTATATGAGTTGTTTATTTAGAAAGTGGTTTATGTCCATTTTTTTCTTATATTGAGATATTTAAATGTTTTGGTTTGATTTGTTTCAAAAATATATTTAAATGATATGTTAAATATATAACGTAATACGCTTTGTAAACTTTTCGAGAAACTTAAAATGGACATAAACCACTTTCAAAATAAAGGACTCATGTATCTGTTGGCAACAACGACTGACACTTTCTTACTTGTTAGTGGAGGGATTTGATACCCAATAAGAAATTTCCATCCAAATTGGAATTTTGTGTCAACCGTGAAGAGGCGGATGGGGCCGTATCTGTTAGCCCAAACCAGTTCGGCTGAGCTTTGGCAGTGAATCCGGCTTGAATGGAAGAATATTACATAAGAAATTATATTAAAATTGGTTAAGAAACCTTTGGCAGCGGTTCCCTGTTGAATAGAAGAATTGTCCATAAGAAAATTTACAGAAGTTGGTTAAGATTATGCCAAATTGCATAACTTACTTCTTACTAAATAATGGACCTCTAAATAAGCACTAAAAATATTCGTCGATTTTCCAAATGTGCAGAATTAAGTCACATATTCTAAACGTAGGGACTGTAATTTGGAATTCCGAGATTTCGGAGTTTCCCCTTCCCATCATTGTAAACAATTTTTCAAATAGGTCTCGCCCATTTTATGTATACTTATGATGGTAGGGGCATTTTCCAATAGAAGTGGCGTTTAGTTGGCATTCTAAATGATTTTTGTTTTCAATCAAGCTATCTATATGTAACTAAGATAAAATGCGTTTGTGAGAACATTTTCAATGTCTGTCCCATGTCATAGCCTCGATCAAGATGAGGTGTTTTAAAGGGCTTTAGGTTCATTCCATTCCCTAAATATAATCTGATCATCACCGATAGTTGTAGGTGTCGCCCTTGACCAAACTCTGAACCACCTTAAACATTTCATTGCGATCCGATCAACATGCTCCCCTTCTAGTCTGGTAATCATAATCATATCAAAGTATCCGAGTACCTATAACAACAGAATTGATATCAATTCAAAGGTCAACTACTCCTCTGGGATATACTATCAACCTCTCGAGCCTATGTCCTCTCGAGCAAATGTATACGCCATACAATGCCAAATTTGCTACTTTCACATTTAACCTCCTAAATATTGATCGATCTTCACCAAAACAAGAAGAAGATCCTATGGCCAGACCCCTATCTCTGTGTAAAATTTCGTGATGTTAGGGTCATAATTGTGGCCTCTAGAGCGTCTAGAAAAACAGACAAAAAGGTAAATTTTTTGGTCTATCATCCCCTAAATTTTAACCGATCTTTACAAAAAAAACAATAAGGATCTTCGGACGGAAGCTCAGACATGTCTAGATCGACGCAGCTAATGGATACGTGGCGATCGGTATACTAAATGTTGGGTCTAGGACCAATATTTCGCGACGTTACAAAATCTTGGGGTAGGTATATTAACACTCAAGAGGGCTATAATGAATTAGAGTGGACTTTCGATAATAATGGTAGGAGACCACTCAACCTTTTCGAAGTTGCATACATTACTAAAAATTTATATGTATAAAATATGAAACTTAATGAATTGAGTTAATATTCGAATGTTTTTTAATTAACTCGTAATTCTTCTGAGGCTTTCTTTATTACCTTCCTTTTTATCGTTTGACTTCAAAATCTGATGCTTCGGAAAAATTTGCAATTAAGTGTTAAATTGAAGGCGCTAGTAGTAAAATATGTGGAAGCGCCTACAAATTTACTACTTAATAACAATAATTTTTCAATCGAATGAGAAATACAATTAATTTTATGAAGAATATATTTAAACACACTGTTACTATTATATCGAACATTATCTACGAGCAATACGCTGAGTTTGAAGAGCAGATGTAAATAA
>NW_026874834.1:0-16791 GCF_032173495.1 Musca vetustissima
AAAATATAAATACAAAAAGGAGTCCATTTGAGAAGGAAATCTTTTACCCACCACCACTAGGTAGCAATAAATCTAAAATACAGCTAATTTATCCCAAAATCTGTAAATTTTGTGAGAAGAGGTATTTTACCTTTTGACGTATTACAGCGAAATGGATTAGAAAGTGATTCTAAAATATTTCAATGAAGTTAATTCCAAGCCTTATATTAGGGTTTGAAAATATTATTTTTGAACTGCGCGGCTTGTTTTAGGCCTTAGAAAATATTCTTTTAAAACCTGTTTCAGAAATCCTAAGAGCAATATCTGCATATGTGTGTGCATCATTTTAAAAAATACCGATTTATATCCTGATTTTAAGAGGCAAACATACATTGCAATAAATGTGGATTTTTAAACGAAAAGCCAAAATGTAAGAACAGGTGGGGATGTTTGGCCGTTTTAAAAATTTTAGACACTATATGTAGGTCCCTATTTTCACATACCCTCCATATGAATTTCCCGCCTCGTTTTCGATATTTTTTCCCCACGTTAATTGGTATTTCGAGTTTTCAAAGGCTTACATAGCCTTTTTAGGGTATTTTGCTTTAGTCTTATTTTCCGGCATTGAGTATTTCGGATTCGTGGCAAATAAAACCAGTAAGGAAAGTAGTAAAGTCAGACGGGGCCGACTATATGATACCCTTCACCACTTTGAGTATATTCAACAGATGAATCCTAATAGACGTCGCATTTTTAAAAGAACCACTAAAATGAAATTGGAACCATAAACACGTCATTCTGCAACCGATACTAAATTGTTCATATGGTCAGATATAGAAGCTATATCTAAATCTGAACCGATTTCAGGAAACTTAACACACATCTAGACCTAATTCATTACGCTGTACCAAATTTAGTGCAAACCGTTAGATATTAAGGGATTTTGGTGCACCATTTACATTAAATCGGACGAAAATATATATGGGAGCTATATCTAAATCCGAACCGATTTTCAGGAAACTTAACACACATCATTCTAGACCTAATTCATTACGCTGAGCCAAATTTAGTGTAAATCGAGAGATATATAGGGACTTTGGTGCATCATTTACATTAAATCGGACGAAAATATATATGGGAGCTATATATAAATCTGAACCGATTTTCAGGAAACTTAACACACGCTGTGCCAAATTTCGTTGAAATTCGGTCAAAAAATACGATCAGAACCCCCAAAATACCAAACATTTAGGGGTACCGTTATATGGGGACTACCAGAAAAACTGGACTTATATTTATAATTTTTAGTGGAGTAATTTGGTACCCAATAAGAACCCAATGTACAAAATTTCAGTGAATTCAGTTATAAAACGAGCTCAAGAACCCCAAAATACCGAAAATTGTGGGGACTATCCGAAAAAATTGACCTATATTTATAATTTTTAGTAGGGAAATTTGCTACCCAATAAGAATTCAAAGTGCCACATTTCTGCAAATTCGGCCCAAAAATGCGATCAAAACCCCCAAAATACCGAAAATTGGGGCTACCCTTATATGGGGACTATCCGAAAAAAATTGACCTATATTTATAATTTTTAGTAGTTAGATTTGCTATCCAATAAGAACTCAAAGTAACAAATTTCAGCGAATTCAGTTAAAAAACGTGCTAAATAACCCCAAAATACCGAAAATTGGGGGGTACCCTTATATGGGAGCTATGCCTAAACGTGGACCGATTTTCTCCAATTTCAATAGGGTTCGTCCTTATGCCAATTAAGTGACCTGTGCCAAATTTCATCCACATTGGATCATAAATGCGACCTATACTTTGTTAACAAAAATACATGGACGGACGGACAGACGGACATGCATAACTCGACTCAGAAAGTGATTCTATGCATATTCTCAAAAGCAACCATGGGTCTATCTCGATTATTTTTGCCTGTTACAAACATATGCACAAAGACATAATACCCTGTACCACAGTGTGCTGAAGGGTATAAAAATCAATCCCCCTGGAATATTAATTATATGGCCCTGTTCCTTGCTCAGTATTCCAACCTTAGTGTCTGTAATTTTTTAAAGTTCACAACCGAATAAGAGGTTTTTAGCATAGTGTAATGAATTGTGTCTAGAATGGTGTGCGCTAAGCTTCGTAGAAATCGATTCAGATTTAGATATAGAGTCCATATATATTTTCGTTCAAGTTTATGTAAATGGTGCATATAATCCCTAGTCTTTACTCGAAATTTGTCACATAGTACATAATTAAGTCTAGAATAATGTTTTGTTAAGTTTTGTGAAAATCGATTCAAATTTAGGTATAGCTGTCATATATATTTTCGTCCGATTTTATGTAACTGGTGCACAAAAGCCCTATATATATCAATAGATCTGCACGAAATTTGACACTGCGTACTGAATTGAGTCTGTAGTAATGCGTGTTAAGTTTCGTGAAAATCGGTTCAGATTTAAATATAGCTCCCATATATATTTTCGTTCGAATTAATGGAAATGGCGAACCAAAGCCATTATATATCTTTCGATTTGGACGAAATTTGGCATGGCGTACTGAATTAAGTCTGGAATGATGTGTGTTAAGTTTCGTGAAAATCGGTTCAGAGCTCCCATATATATTTTCGCCGGATTAAATGTAAACTTTGCTCTAAAGACCCAAAGTTTGTCCAATTGGCGCACAATTTTGTACAATGCACTGAAGTTAATATATAGTAATTCGGTCCATATTAAGATATAACTCCCATTTATATTTTCGTTGGATTTTAGGTAAATCGTGTACCAAACTCCTAATGTTTGTCCGATTGACACGAAATTTTGCATAATGTATCAAATTGAGACTAGAATGACGTTATGCAGACATAGCTTCCGTATATATTTCGAACTGGTGTCTTATTGATATTAAATTCTGAACAGTGCGACATTCCGAATAGAGTGTATCTGATTTGCTCTAAATTGAATGAAATGAAATTTGGCATAGGTTCCAGAAAGGCATTGTTTATGCCTTTCTGGAACCTATATATTCACATATTCAAGTTCGTTTAATTTCATCTCAATGTTCGTTCGAAAAGGCGGAGTCTGCTAGGAGACATATGTTGTATATACCAAAAGTGGTGAATGATATCATATAGTCGGCCCAGTCCTACTTTACTACTTTCCTTACTGTTTTTTTTTTGGAGTTTGCGGACTTTGACGATCTTTTCTAAATACGACCTTCTCCTCAAAAAATACCACTCTTGTAAGAAGAAGCACTTTTTATATACAGAGGACCTCCTATAAAGCCGGTATTTTCCCTTGTAAAGACGATCCCATATATAAAATGAGCATATCTTTGGAAAATTATATCCTCTTTTAAAACGACCTCGTATGAGGACTACCTCATTTTATAAACATGACTTTATTTTTTTAAAGACTTCTTTCTATTAAAGAGGCTATCCTCATATAAAGTCGACCTTCTCTAATAAAGGCAACCCTCTCTTATCAAAACGAATTCTTGGAAACTAAATAGTTGATATTTACATTCAACAGAAGAAGTCAATTGTGAAAACTCAACGTGCTTTTAAAACATTAAAAAATGTGAGAAGTGCGCCTTCTAAGAACACCATTAAGCGTTTATACGAAAAATTTTCGACTGGTAAGGCTCTTTCTAATCCGAAGAGGCCATATAAAAGTCGACCAAGGCGATCGGCCGAGAATATCGCTGTTGAGAGGTCCCCAAGAACATCCCAAAAACGCCGTTCTCAGCAGTTGGGCATGGCTCGGTCCACTTCTCAACGGATTGTTCGCATTGATTTGCATTTGTTACCGTACAAAATTCAATTGACGCAAAGAATGTTGCCTGCGGACAAGCCTCGTTGATTGGAATGGGCCCAAAAAGTCATCGAAATGGCCGAAGATGACGAGCAATTTTGGAACAAAATTATCATGTCCGATGAAGCCCATTTCACATTGAATGGGACCGTAAATAAGCAAAATTTCCGTTTTTACGCCACTGAAAATCCTCAGGAGATTCAAGAAGTGCCTCTTCAAGACGAAAAAGTCACAGTTTGGTGCGGCGTTAGTGCGAAACAGGTCATTGGGCCGTTTTTCTTCCAAAATGAAAATGGCCATGCTGTTAACATCAATCAGGAGCGTTGTCGCGACATGATGACCAATTTTGTGATGCCAATTATTCGTCGAAAGCGTATGAGGCACTTCTGGTTTCAACAAGACGGCGCTCTACCGCACACAAGTCGCATAACAATTGATTTTCTGAAGAATTTGTTTCCGGGCCGTTTGATGTTGAAAAGTGGTGATTTGGACTGGCCACCGCGTTCGCCCGATTTGACTCCGCCTGACTTCTTCTTGTTGGGATATTTGAAGTCAAAGGTTTACTTTAACAAGGACCGTAGAAGAGCTCAAGGACAACATTCGTGAAGAAATAGCCGCTATTCCGGCCGAAATGTTGGCAAAAACGATGGAAAATGCAGCAAAAAGGGTACAACACGTCATCAACGCCAGAGGCGGCCATTTGAGAGATATCATATTCAAAAATTGATGTAAATAAATCTACTTGGAACAAATTAAATGATTAACATTGCCAACCGCCAAATGTGTATTTTTTCTTTGATTAAAAAAAACATGGGTCCGTCGAATATGGGCAACCCTGTAGGTGTTTTTATACATACGACCTCCCCGTATAAAGACACCATATTCTTATAAAGGAGTTATATTAGAAAGACAAAAATTTCTTATGGTGGACATTAAGGAAGTACATCCTTTGAAGAAAAACTAATTCCACAATAATTCTAAAAAATGAGAGCCTTTCCATCAGGGAGTGCCCATTACCGCACAAAACCATAACAATTTATAGTTTATTTTTCAAATAAATGAATTTCCTCAAACAATATCGACAATTTATTTACACTTATTTATTGTATCTTCATGTAGCTTCCTGCCACAACGCAGACACCATTCAATTAATTTCCATTCTTCATTTCTATTATTTGCGTTCAGTGATCCTAGGAAGTAAAAAATAGTCATTCATTTCATGGCTAATTTAATCAAAATATCTATTGATTCATTGGTCCGTTCACACTAAATATGTATTCATCCTGCAGCTACTTGCCTATGTTATAGACAGTATGTCAAAACCATCTCTGTGGACTCGTCCTTGTGTCATCATTATCATCTCGATGACGATGAATGTTAAATATTTAAAGCTTAGTGGCATTTTTATTTTGGTGAAGATGAATGCATAGCGGGTGATATTTACTCCATCCCATCACCACAACCTCCAGCAAATCACCTCATTGCTTTCAACTCTATTGTTGTCTCAACACCCGGACACATCCGTCCATCCGTTTTTTTGTTTGTTAGACATCATTCCACTATTCAAAGCAAAATGTCAGCAGTTTAATTGCTTCATAAACATATTTCTACATTCTCTACTCATCCAATTGCTCTTCTGCGAATTTTTCTTCATTTTGGAAAAAGTAATTTGGACATCGTCGTCGCTGTTGTCGTCGTAGCCATCATTACATTCACCAGCAGCATAGCATCAACCCATCATCATTGCCATTTCAATGAAAATCTTTTTGTTTAGATCTTTTATTGTTAAAACTTTTTGACGATGGTTGTTATTATTGCCGTTGTTGTTTAGTAGTTTTGCTTGAATGGTTAGTTGTTTTGTTGTTGGCGGTTGGTTGGTTTGTTCGAGTTGGTCTGTCGGTTGATTCGTGGCTTTAGATTTGGTCTATGTCAGTGGTTATGTGCTCAAAACTGTAATGATTTGCGGTTCAGTGGTGTACAGTGATTTTTGCGGGAGGTGCTAAGTTTCTAGAAATTTATTGAGAATTTTTGGGGGACATGTGGTGATTGTTAAGGATTTGAAAATTATTTAGAATAGCAGATCGAAGGAATTCTTCAGATGTTTCGTATCAACACGATGTCAAATCTTAAAACACCACCTGCCAGAACGTTCAAACCCCATTTAATTAATATCTTATAAAGGCGAAAATCTATAAAGACCACTTCCGAAAGTCGCCTCTTTTTTAATGGAAATTCGTCACTTTCCTAATTGAACAATAGGTCTAGTAGCGCAATCCATCTATAATTTACTTTCCACGAATACCGATAAAATCAAAATCTATCTATCGCCTATACAGTATCCTCCTTTAAAGGATACCCTAAAGGCGAAATCATTTTTCCAATAGCCTTTCTTTTACTATGACGACCAAAAGGCGTCCTTATCATCTAAAGTGTGCTCTTCTCCTCTTATAAAGACGACCTCCTTTTATAGAGACGACCTATTCTTATAAATACAACCTCCTCTTTCGAAGACGACATCCTTTTATAAATACGACCACTTCTTTCATGAAGACCTCTTCTTCTTATAAAGAATATATCCTTATCTTATAAATACGACCTTCTTTTATGAAGACAGCCTCCTCTTATAAAGAAAACCTTCTTGTATAATGAAGACCTCCTCTTCTTGTAAAGAATACCTCCTCTAAGGACGACCTCCTCTTCTAAGGACGACCTAAATTGAATAAAGACGACTTCCTCTTGGCGAAAATCAGAGCCCTACGCTTAGGGCTCTGGATTTAAATATATTTAAAAAATAGTCCTTGGAGAAAATCTATTTAAAAATCCACGCTAAGGGCTCTGTTGGTCCTTGGAGAAAATCTATTTAAAAATCCACGCTTAGGGCTCTGTTGGTCCTTGGAGAAAATCTATTTAAAAATCCACGCTTAGGGCTCTGTTGGTCCTTGGAGAAAATCTATTTAAAAATCCACGCTTAGGGCTCTGTTGGTCCTTGGAGAAAATCTATTTAAAAATTCACGCTTATGGCTCAGTTGGTCCTTGGAGAAAATCTATTTAAAAATTCACGCTTATGGCTCAGTTGGTCCTTGGAGATAATCTATTTAAAAATCCACGCTTAGGGCTCTGTTGGTCCTTGGAGATTATATATTTAAAAATCCACGCTTATGGCTCAGTTGGTCCTTGGAGATAATCTATTTAAAAATCCACGCTTAGGGCTCTGTTGGTCCTTGGAGATTATATATTTAAAAATCCACGCTTAGGACTATCGATGTCCTTAGAGAAAAAATTCTGTTTAAAAATCCACGTTCAGGATTCTGTTGGTCCTTGGAGAAAATCTATTTAAAAATCCACGCTTAGGATTCTGTTAGTCCTTGGAGAAAATCTATTTAAAAATCCACGCTCAGGATTCTGTTGGTCCTTGGAGAAAATCTATTTAAAAATCCACGCTTAGGACTCTTGATGTCCTTGGAGAAAATCTATTTAAAAATCCACGCCTAGGACTCTTGATGTCCTTGGAGAAAATCTATTTAAAAATCCACGCTTAGGACTCTTGATGTCCTTGGAGAAAATCTATTTAAAACTCCACGCTTAGGACTCTTGATGTCCTTGGAGAAAATCTATTTAAAAATCCACGCTTAGGATTCTGTTGGTCCTTGGAGAAAATCTATTTAAAAATCCACGCTTAGGATTCTGTTGGTCCTTGGAGAAAATCTATTTAAAAATCCACGCTTAGGATTCTGTTGGTCCTTGGAGAAAATCAATTTAAAAATCCACGCTTAGGATTCTGTTGGTCCTTGGAGAAAATCTATTTAAAAATCCACGCGTAGGATTCTGTTGGTCCTTGGAGAAAATCTATTTAAAAATCCACGCGTAGGATTCTGTTGGTCCTTGGAGAAAATCTATTTAAAAATCCACGCTTAGGACTCTTGATGTCCTTGGAGAAAATCTATTTAAAAATCCATGCTTAGGACTCTGTTGGTCCTTGGAGAAAATCTATTCAAAAATCCACGCTTATGACTATTAATGACGCTTAGGGCTCTTGATGTCCTTGGAGAAAATCTATTTAAAAATCCACGCTTAGGACTCTTGATGTCCTTGGAGAAAATCTATTTAAAAATCCATGCTTAGGACTCTGTTGGTCCTTGGAGAAAATCTATTTAAAAATCCATGCTTAGGACTCTGTTGGTCCTTGGAGAAAATCTATTTAAAAATCCACGCTTATCACTATTAATGACGCTTAGGGCTATTGATGTCCTTGAATAAAATGTATTTAAAAATCCACGCTTAGGGCTCTTGATGTCCTTGGATAAAATGTATTGAAAAATTCACGCTTAGGGCTCTTGGTGTCCTTGGAGAAAAAATTTTATTAAAAAATCCTCGCTTAAGGCTCTGTAAGTCGTTACAAAAATTCTATTAAAAAATCCACGCTTAAGGCTCTGTAAGTCGTTACAAAAATTCTATTTAAAATATCCGCGCTTAATTCCGTGTAAGTCCTTACAAAAAAGCTATTTAAAAAATCCAAGCATAAGACTCTGTTGATTCTTGCCAAAATTCTATTTAAAAACCCACACCTGTGGCTCTTTTGATCCTTGCCAAAATTCTATTTAAAAAGACCACGCCTATGGCTCTTTTGATCTTTGCTAAAAATCGATAAAAAAAATCCACGTCTAGGGCTCTGTTGATCTTTCCCAAAATTGTATTTAAAAAATCCAAGCCTAGGTTGTTGATGGTCCTTGAAGAAAAATCTATTAAAAAAAATCCATGCTTAGATTGTTGATGGTCCTTGGCAAAAATTCTATTAAAAAAGTCAATGCATAGGGTTATGTTAGTCCTTGAAGATCCTCTATTTGAAAATCTACGGCTAAGGTTTGTAATGGTCCTTGAGAAAACTCCATAAACAATATCCGCTCTTAGGGCCCTGCTAGTCCTTGTAAAAACTCTTTAAAAAATCCTCTTTTGGCCTGATGGTCTTTAAAAAAATAATTTAAAATGTTGGTGGCTAGTCACTGTGAATTTATTCTCCCATAGAAGAAGAAAAGGTCAGTTTATAATCCTCCACATAAACGTGGCGCTATCAATAGTGGTTAAATTTTGACAGAAGGGTGTTAGTGGTATGGTGGTTCGTGGCCCAAAAGTGAGCGGCATGCTGTGATGCTGAAATGTAAAAATAACTAAAACCAAGTTAGCATTTGAATAGGAAATTGGTTTAATTGAGCAAATACCCCAAAATACGGCATTTCAAATTACAGAAAGGAATAATGAAATTAAGTTTGGCTGATATCATGCCAACATTTAGCTCACACACACCCACACAACGGTACATTTTCAATGATGGGCAACGAATTTTGTAGTCGAACAATTATGATATTCCCGTAAATGTCTATTTGAGTTAAACATTCAGCCAGGCAGGCAGCAACCTACCATCACCACCGCTACTGTTGCTATTTTCATCATTACGTTTCCATCAATGACAGGACCAGGGGACTCAAACAGGGCGAATAGAAAAAAAACACACACACTCACTCACCAACAAATTCACATCCAGCCAGCCAGCCTTTGAGGCAACAATTGACAGTCAACTGAATTGTGTTGTTGTTGATTCTGGCCAAGGCTTGGCTAAGTAATCGATGTCACGAACAATAGCTTAAATAGTATTCATGGTAAAGACCCACACCTCACCGCTCTTTCTCTACACCGTCATACTGGTCTATTTCAATATCCAGCTATTCATTTCGTTTGTCATTCATTGCTTCCTATGGCTCATTACTCGCACAATTGCTACTGAGCCTCAGTTCAAACTTCCACCAACAGCCCCCCTCCTCGCCCACTGATAGAATGGCGAGCAAGGTGTAGCATATAACTAAGCTAGAAATGGTAGGTGTAATTTTAAGGAGTAACTATCATGGTAATGCACGCTTTGCATCCGGCCTTATATCTCGTCGGAGGGGGGATTCGAAATACCAAAGTTTCCTAGAATACCATCGAGCTACACAAAATACATTTATTTGCGTGCATGTTTGTTTAGTACAAGAAAAAGATAACACATAAGAAAAAGAGGAAAAGGAAGGAAGACAGAAGAATGTCTCTCTCACACTAAGAGTTTGTAGAGAAAGGTAGGAAATAGCTAAAAAGGAAACGGATGTCTCTCGAAATATTGCATTGCAACTTGATGTTATGTTGCATGATGTGCCCTCCCAACCTGGTTGCAACAACTTAATGTTCCTGACAGAGATAAGTATGTACTGCGTTGCAACCCCTACATTGACAACAATGAACCTTGTCTAAATAAGAGAAATCAAACAGATGTTATTGATCTTCTATTCAATATACATGTTCTTAATTTTATTTAAATTAAATTCAAATATAAGAGAAATTTGGCTTGACATTCTCAATAAATTTACATAGCTTCTCTTCAATTTTTAAATTATTAATATTACTAAACATAAATGTAATCTTAAATCAATTAAAAGAAACAAATGAAAAAAAAAAAAATAAATAAACCCAAATTTAAAGTAGTTCAAATGATTAATAGTATGATCAATTTGCAATACAGAAAAAAATAATAAAAAAATAAATAAATAAAATTAAATCAAATTAAATAATAAAAAAAATCATCTCAAAACATCTCTGTATTGTTCACTGTTTTATATTGACATCACTCACTGTTTTAGCAACAACAATAAAATTAAAATGTTTTTACCAAAAAATCAATTTATGTAAATTGCAACAACATTAACAGCAAAACGAATAACAGTGGTGACCATATTCAAAAAGTAAATAAATACAATAATATTAGTTGAACAAAATTAAATTATTTATTTCAAAAAAAATTAAATTAAAATTTAATTTTGTGTATAAATTATTATATTTATAATTTTATTTAATTTTACTTTTTATATATAATATCATTTGTTTTTAATTTAAACTTTTAGTTAACAATTAAATGTTTCATTATTACACTGCATCAACAATTATCACAAACCTGGTCACCATTATTACAGTTTTATTATTTCTCTTTATCACCATTCTTCGTTTTATAAAATTTACAAAAACAAAACAACAAAGAGTTCAATGACTTACGTACGCTCTTGTGATTCCCTCGTTGAAAGTATACTTTCTCAGAGTCTGGTATGATGCTGCTGAATGCTGGTTTGAAGATTAAGAGATGTAAATGTTGTGTTGTGTTGTGTGCAAAAGTTTGATGTAAATATTAAGTTGTGTATGAATCAAACATGTTGCGTTGGTGAGCTACAGAGATGTTGCGATCAGCCAACAGTCTAACAGTGGAGAGTTTGCAGTAGGCGCAAGGGATATACCTACACACACAACATACATATTCAAATGGAATGCACAATGATCATTAGCTTAACAATATTATAATTTTTCAAAAATATAAATATGTATGATGTGTGTATAGCTTTATCACTGGCTCCAACGGCAAATTACACTGATTCTTTTGTTATTGTTGTTATTTCACTTGTTTCTTTTTTTCACAATATTTTTAGCAAAGTAAATAGAAAAAATGTTCACCAAAGACAAATAGAAAAATATTACATTCACTTAGGAATGATAAATTTTTAAATTCTAATTATTTTTTTTAATTCATTGATTTGGATAAAAGCATCTTAGATAAATTATTTTTTTAGACTGAATTTCTACCTTTTTTCTTAATATTATGTTGTGTTTTTCACACATTTTCTTGTAATTTTAAGTTTTCAATTGATTTAGTCTCACTTTGACACTGTATAAAAACAATTTGATATTTTTTAGAGCTTTTTAATTGCTGCTTTTAGTTGCTTTGGCTTCACTCAGGCACCGTAATGACCACATTTAGGACAAATATAATAAGGTTTTTAACACTTTTCCTTATGAATTTCGTATGGCAGATATCTATCACTCCAAAACACTAAACGCACAGCACTCTGCAAGAAGGTTTCACGCCCTTTTCTCGATCTGAATGTCACGGTTGCTGATGCATACTGATCTGTATGTTGTATCACAAAATTGGAGTATGCGGTTGAAGACAAAGCAGTGTATGAAAATAACAAATTGAGTGATATTAATGCTGGAGACCTGGCAAGGCAACAACAAATTATGAACATTAGCAAGTTGCATATAAGGAACAAGCAGAAAATAAATGTCAAAAATTCAATGCAACAACAATTATTACCTTTAGAATTCTTTTCAGGCATCGAAGAAACCAACGAAAAAAATGAATTTTGGCGACGGTAAATTCTGAGCTGCTTGTGTTGTTACATATACATGAAGGAATACAAGGGATTTCTTTTAATTTATGTATGCACTGCGGATAAAAATAAATGAAAACGAATAATGGGAAGATCGCTTAATTTATTTAATAATAATAAGTCGCCAGATATAGTAATAATTTACTTACTGAACATTTAAATAATTAAACGATGTAATTTAGTTTTTCCCTTTGCAAATAAAACAAGTTTTGGCTTAATAAAAAGCTGACAATAATTTTTTCCAAATAAATTGTACTTAATTTTTAAGGCAAAGAAGATGTTAATTTAAGAGTTACTGGTAACAAAATGGACGAAACATATCTTTCGTTGGTAAGATGAAACCTCATGAAAAGTTGAAACCATCGGACTTTCCAATGCTTAATAAATATGGCCAAAGTGAACATCAGAAAAACGTCAATAAACTGATAAATAGTATTTCAGTTTACAAATTTAAATGACAGGTAGAGGTCGCCTAATAATGAACGTTACAAAATAGAAGTTTAAAAAAAAAATACAGATCAAAGAAAATTCAATATTAGTATTTTATAGATTGCAAGCGCCTCTACAAAGGACAGCGGCAGGATAAATAAATTGATATCGGCAGGAGCGGTTGCTCGATATGAAGACAAACAAAGAAACAAATAATACGTACCGAACCGAACCAACAATGAATGAACGATCGAACGAATCTAATAGAAATTTGAAAAGTTTTTAAGTGAAGGCAGCATAAATTGTTGGAATAACTAGAAATGTGACACAATTAAAATAAATTCTGGTATCAGCAGCAGCAGTAGAAGAAGCTGAAGCCGCAACAACAAATGCGACAAATATTGTTACGGCAAAAAAGGACGACATCCTTTCAAAATGTTAAATTGAAAATTTGTTTGGGGTTTTGTTCGCCGTAGCATAGATTAAGAAGACCTTCTGCTTAAATAGTATCTATATTCCGAATATTGCTATTGGGGTTATTGTTCCATGCAGAAGAAAGACTTGCGAGTCGTTTTTGTTTTCCTAAAAACCTGGCCAGTAATTATTTGTTAAAATTGTTGTTGAGGCTTATCAAAATTCTTTGAAAGAAATAAACTCTCACTTTCTTTTAATTTTAAAACAAGTGTAGTTATTTAAATTGACGTTATTTACTTTCAATTTAATTAAAAAATGCTCAAGAAATCAAAAACAAACCACTTTAAAGGGATCTGAACGTCTTTGGTAAACTTCTATTTAAAAAGTCAACTCATATGTTGATGATAGTCCTTGCCAAAATTGTATTTAAAAATCCACGCCTAGGGCAGTCTTAATCCTTGCCAAAATTGTATTTAAAAATCCACGCCTAGGGCAGTCTTAATCCTTGCCAAAATTGTATTTAAAAATCCACGCCTAGGGCAGTCTTAATCCTTGCCAAAATTGTATTTAAAAATCCACGCCTAGGGCAGTCTTAATCCTTGCCAAAATTGTATTTAAAAATCCACGCCTAGGGCAGTCTTAATCCTTGCCAAAATTGTATTTAAAAATCCACGCCTAGGGCAGTCTTAATCCTTGCCAAAATTGTATTTAAAAATCCACGCCTAGGACAGTCTTAATCCTTGCCAAAATTGTATTTAAAAATCCACGCCTAGGGCAGTCTTAATCCTTGCCAAAATTGTATTTAAAAATCCACGCCTAGGGCAGTCTTAGGCCTTGCCAAAATTGTATTTAAAAATCCACGCCTAGGGCAGTCTTAGGTCTTGCCAAAATTGTATTTAAAAATCCACGCCTAGGGCAGTCTTAGGCCTTCCCAAAATTGTATTTAAAAATCCACGCCTACGGCAGTCTTGTTTTAGGCTTTTTCAAACATATTCTTTGAACAAGTGAGCGCAGCAGTATAGTCGGATGGAGCCGACCATATTATACCCTACACAACTTCCACGAAAATCTAACTTTCTGTGGTTCTATATTCTGAGCTTTGGCAATATTTCGCGACTTTTGCACCCTCTTGACCGACAAGAGATCAACAAATATTTCTAATATTCAGTGCAGCCCTTCTAATTACTTGTCCAGATTCCTTTCACCGCGTGTTGTGAAGTTTTGTTTTCAAATGTGGCCTTTAAAAAAAATAAGTTTTCGGTCCTCTTCATCCCAAAATTATTATCTGATCATCACCGAAAATTACAGGCGTTGTCCTTGACCATGACTGAAACCTCATGGAACATTTCAAAACGTTCAGCGCTTTATTTCCGCCCTCCAGTGTGGTAATGGGTTACTAAATAATATCTGAATACATAAGTATCTATAAATATGTAAGTGTAACTCCCACATCCGAGTACATACGATAATATAATTGGTATTAATATAAATTTAATCGGGTCTATGTCCTTCAGGAGTAAAGATATTCTCTATAGAATACACATTTTGTAATTTTTCACACAAAAGTCAGGTTACATTTGACCCCCTAAATATTGACCAATCTTTATCAAAACAGGTATGCTTATTCTTTGGCCCGATCCCCTTCTCCATATCAATTTTCGAGATGTTTGGGCCATAATTTCGACCTCTGGAGAGACCAGAAAAACCGACAAAAATTAAGTAGGTGGTCAATTTCATCCCCTAAATATTAACCGATCTTTACCAAAAACAATAGAGGTCGTCATTGGCCAGAACCCATCCTACATGCAAAATTTCGTAAAGATTGGTCCATAACTGTGGCCTGTATCCTGTTTACAATTTATAATGGACAGACGGAAAGACGGACGATCGATTCAGCTAGTCGAGATATGACGATCGGTATACTTTTCCTTTTCAAAAATATTCGTTAAAAAATCCACGCCTTGTTTTAGGCCTTTTCGAAAATATTCTTTAAAAAATCCACGTCTTGTATTAGGCCTTATCAAAAATATTCTTTAAAAATCCACGCCTTGTTTTAGGCCTTTTCAAAAATATTCTTTAAAAAATCCACGTCTTGTATTAGGCCTTTAAAATTATTCTTTGCAAAATCCTCTTCCTTTGTCCCACAATTTCCTCTTCCCTTCATGCATGTATTACACCTTTGTGCAAATGAAAAATTTTATTAGACATTTAAAAAACGTGTGGATATAAAACAAAAACTGAATAAGTCGGAACCAGTTGCTACAACATGTTGTTATTTGTGTTTTCCTCCAACATTGACAACAGATGTGGAAAATAGACCCAACACACACACACACCTGTGTAAATCATCATCAACAACAAAAACCAGCTTAATAGCACCCAAGCTAAACCTCAGTCTAATACCCAATAAAACAAACGGAAATTTCCAATGTTTATGAGGTAATGGTGTCTGTGTATGCGGCGTTCTGATTCTTAGGCAAAGGATGGGCTCAGAGGCTTCCTTATGTTTGTTTGGTTATGTACCACAAAAACAATTACAACCATCTATATCATGGTGCACCCACACAAAAACAGAAATCACATAAATTTCATTTAACATCCCAAATGGAATTCGCGATCTGAGGGCCCGACAAAAAAACAATCCTCTGATTATTTAAAAGGTTAAATTGGATTTTGCCAGGCGAAATGGAAATGCTCGTAATTTCATGGATAATTACACCGATGGCAAATACCATGAACAACATTTTTATGGATTTCTCACCTTATGCAGAGATTAAGGCTGGCGAAGAAAATGTGCCAACGCCATTGTCATCGTCTTTTTGGCATCATCATAGTTAGGCGTATCATCAGTGTTCTTCGAAAACAAATTCTAAAAAGTTCCACTCATTTTCTGTTGGCCTATTTTGGCCATCCTATAATGTTGCAATAATTTTAATGGCTTTGAATTCAAATAAAGCTCAACGCTGAAATAGCTTTGGGAAATATTCTATTCCCCAAGTGAAACAGGCAGTTAGTGTACGAGTATCCAAATACAAAGGAGCTGCTTGTCATCATCATCATCATCATCATCGTCATCTTAACTGTGTTAATAGAGAGATTACATTGAGAAAGTATTTTAATATCGGCCGCTCGTTCTCATTTTTCTCTATCAGATGGTCATTCATTTTTATCCGGCCGACCATCAACATTCTTCGCATTTTTCTGTAGTTTTATTTAAATGCGTATTTAAATATTTGCTTGGATTTGCTCTTTGGACTTTAGATGAAAATTAAATGGAAATTAATGACATTGTTTGATTTAATGACCACCGACCAACCAACCACCCAATAAACAACCAACAAAAAAATTACCATAGTCTAGACAAGCTCCGTTCTGGCAAAATAGTCAAGAAAATTTCAAAATTTATTTATTCAAATTTATTGTTGCTATTGTTGTTCTTGTTTTATTCTCGGACACATTTGTATTTGAATAATTCGTAGACAATATTTGCACAAATTTTGTTAAATAAATAGAGAATGAAAAATAAACTTTTTGCCATAAACAGGAACGAATTGTGGGCCAACATTTGTATTCTTGTAATCTGTCAACGGATATACCCAAAACAATTGGCAAATTTCTTTAGAAAAGGTCTAATAACTTTGGCAACAATTTTAATTTGAACGAAAATTAAATTTAATTTTATAGTCCTTATTTCTATACCAAATATATTTAAAAGAAAACTTTAGAAATAAATTTTAAAATACATATTTTTGCAAGGACAAACAAAGCCAGCAGTGTGAATTTTTTAAAGAACATTTTTTGAGACTTATAAACGGCCTGGATTTGTTAAAGAATGTTTTTTTCAGAATATCTTTTCAGGGTAGGGTCTACTATAGGCGTGGATTTTTAAAGAGTATTTTCAGGG
>NW_026874835.1:0-16928 GCF_032173495.1 Musca vetustissima
CGCAGCAAAACCAGACAAAACAAAACACGGTGACCAAACAGTAAATAAGCCTGCAATTAAGCCTACCATTGTTATTGCCCGGCCAATCAGTATACAATTGCCCATATTATCGGAACCGCCAATTAATCGGGCCCATCACATACTCTACGCCTCCCAGCAGATGTTGGATAAATTCCAAAGGCAACAGGAAACGGAAAAACAACAATATTCGGCCAATAAATCTCAGTCGGTGCAAAATTTGAATAGGATGTCGTCGTCCACGAATTCCATGGCAAATGTCTCTTCCGGTTCCACCGCGAAAATTAACAACAACAATGATATCATGAAATCGAAATTTAAGGCCGATGAAAAACATCCAAATTCCAAGGGTTTCTTATCGCGTTTTGCCAATGGTTTTCGGTTTTCGATGAGGAAAAATAAGAAAACGAAATTAACAAAGGACCCGGAGCAGCAACAACAACAACAAGGGGAAGTTAAGGAAGTGGTCACCAAAGAATCCAACAAAAAATCGAATGGCACCTCCTCCAAAATGCCTTCCAAATCCTCGTCCTCCGCCCAACCGGATTACATTTACATACCCTTGAAGGGGCCCTTGCCGGAAAAATATGAAACCGGCTTCTTTGAGTCGCACAAGGAAAACAATAATGGCAATGCTGGCCCGAACACAAATGGCAATGCCGCCGCCACCACAGTGACAAATGGTACTAAAATGTCAAATGCCAAAAAGGGCACAAAATCCAACTCAAAGGTAATCGGCAAACCACCCCTACCACCCCAACAACAACAGGCAAAATCTCAAAGCGCAAACTCCACACAACAGCAGCAGCAATCAATTGGAGGCAGCCGTTTTTACACCCAAGAATTACAGCAAACAGCTGATGCCGGCGGTGCCCCATTCACCACCCCCTTGGCTCCCCTCAATCCTCGTGGCAGTACCGAAGATTTCTTGCAAGCAGAACGTTCACATGGCCATGCCCATCATCATCAGTCCTTTGGCAATAATGAAACGGTCGACAACATGTCCGGCACGAATGTTGTTGTAAACTATGATTTCGGTGTATCGCCGTCACGTGCATCGGTCTCGCAAAAAACTCAAATGTTTAATAATTTATCGCGTAACTCCGCGGTATCCAACAACGGCTCCGGAGGTGAACCCAAAATCGGTTTGATTGAAACAAATTTGGACACCCATGAAACGGTTATAACGGGTAAAACACGTTCGCTCATGAATATTGGACCCAATGCCTCATTGGTTGGTGGTTCAAATAAACGACACACCTTGGGTGGCGGCCACAAAGTGCCAGGAGGTGGTGACCCCGATGATGATGTTGATTATGATGATAACGATGAAGTTGTTGTACGGCCTGATGGCACAGTTGTTGTTATTAAAAATGCCGGTACGGCTGGTGGGCAAGCGGCCCAAATTGCCTCGGTGAGACGTCCACATAAGTCAATGGAATTTTTATTGGATAAAGAGAATCAAAAGGATGTAATGGTAAGTAGAAGAAAAAACAAACTACAACAATAACAACAACAAAGAAAAGAAAAAACATTGTAATAAAATAAAAAGGAAAATAGTTAACAAAAAAGAAGAACAAAGTGAGTAATTGAAGGAAGTGTGAAAAAATAATAACAACAAAAAGGAAAGGAGATATTTTCAAAGAGAGTGAGCAAACCAACAACAACAACTAAAAACCAAAAGAAGTAATTAATGACAAAATAAAGGAGATTTTTTCGGAAATGTGAGCAAACAAACAAACAATAACAACAACTAATATAAAATAACAACAACAAAAAGTGATTAATAACTGAAGAGAAGATGAGTGAGTAATTATTAAAACAGGATGAAACAGGAAAGTTCAAAGCAGCAGAAGAGCTGTGTCATTAACTAAAATAATAATCATGAAAATAAAATAGTGTAAAGAATGGCAAAGAAGAGACAAAGGTGTAAAAAAATCAAAATATTGAAAAGAGGTGACTTAACAAAAATTAAAAAAAAAAAAAAAAAAAAAAAAAAAAAAATATAAAAGGATGAGAAAAGACAGAAAAAAATATAATAATTAATAAAAAAAAAAAATAAATATTAAAAATAAAAAAAAAATAAAAAAATCAACAACTTTAGAAAAGTGAAATATTATTTGAAAAAAAAATAAAAATAACTACAAAAGAAAGAACAAAATAATATAGTGTCAAGAAGGAATAAAAAAGAAGGTGTGAAAAATAATAAAGAAAGAGACTAATTTAAATTGAAAATTATAATTGTAGTGAAATAAAAGTGCCGTGAATAAGGATTAAAAATATGAATAGAAAATATAATAACAAAAAGGATAAACGATGATGGAGTAAAAAATGTGTATTAAAGAAAAATGAAAAGCAATATTTAATATCAGATATTATACTTCAGTAATAAAAAGTGAAGAATGTAAAGAATGAAAAAAATTTAACATGAAAGATGATTGGTGCCATACCTATTGGCAATAAAATAATAAAGAAAAATAAAAACAAAACACTAAAAATGAGTTTAAAAAACATTATTAAGCATGGTTTGGATTTAAATTTTTCTGCAAATAAAACAAATTGTTAAAACTTTAAAAAAATGTGTAAATAAATATTCAAATGTTAATGATAAGCGTGCAATTTTAGAAGAAATAATAATTATAAAATAAACAAAAATGAATAATATATAAAAATAAAAATATAGCAATAAATAAAATAACAAAAGATAACATAAAAATAAAAATAACAAAAATATAAAAAAATAAATAGATAAATAAACGATTAACAAATTATATTAAAAATTGACATATTTTATTGTTATAAAAATAGTTAAATAACTGAAATAATTAAAAATCCAAAAAATAACAATAAAAGAAAATAATCACAAAAAATAAATACCAGCTATTATAATAAAAGACAAATAATTTAAAAATTATTATAATTATTTTTAATAATAAATATAATAAAAATAAATAAATAATTATAAGGATTAATTAAAAAAATGAAATAAAAATAATACCTATTATGAATGTAATAAAAGTGTCAATAAATACCAGCTATAACAAACAAATAAATAATTAAAAAAATAAATATTAAATAAAAAAATGAAAAATAATAAATACAAAATAGAATATACTGTTGTATACAATTAAATATATATACTAAAAATATAATATATAAAATAAATTATAAAATATAAAATAACAAAAAAAAAAAAAAAAACTATACTATTAATCAAATAAATACAAGCAATAGTAACGGAAAAATGAATAATTAAACATTTTATTAAATAATAAAAAATATGTAACTTAAATCGAAATAAAAAAAATAAATTTTCAATAATGAAAATAATAAAACATAATAATTATTATAAATAATTATTAATAACATCGAAAATAAATAATTACATTACATATTTAATTAAAAAACCAACAATATATATTATGAATGTATTAAAAATTGAAGAAATATATAAAGAAAAAAAAATAATAAAATTAAAATTTATAAGTATAATACCAAAAAATATTATTTAAAAAATTTAGTCAAAATTCAAAATAAATACGACATCAGATTTTTTAAATCCCCTCTTGAGATAGACTTAATAAGTGAATAATAAATAGTGTTTGCTCACAAGTGAAAATATTATCTCCTTAAAAGTGCAAAAAAAAAAAAAAAAATACAAAAATACAAAAATAAATGACATATTTTTCAAAACCAAGGAGTTTGGTCGTAAGTCACTCGAATTCGTTCGTTTAGAATTTTACAAAAACAGGCTGTTAATAAAAATATAAAACCTATTCTTCATAGTCGTTTTCTAGTAAATATCAAAAAAAAACGTACCTGAAAACATATTTAAAAAAATCGCAATATTACAAAAATATTTAAAAAAAAAAAAAAATCCGAGCCTGAGAATAAACTTCAGAAACACTATTTTGAAAACTGTGATAGATTTTAGATCAGATATTAAAAAAAATTCGGCTAACGCATCAACATTTTTCTTAAACTATTTTTTTCTAAATACCCGGGGATTTAAGACTTTCTTCTATGGACAGGTGGAAAAGTTAGCTACGCGATTACAATTTCCTTTATATCAAATTTTTTCTTATATAGCCGGCCTTCGGCCGGGGATTTAAGACTTTCTCCTATGGACAGATAGAAAATTCGGCTATGCGATCGAAATTTTCTTTTAAATAAACATGGTTCTCTAAATATCCGTCAATATTACCATTATCGGCCCATAAATGTCCAAGTTATGAGCATATGAATTCCGGAACTTCGGATGTCCATGTCTCGGGAAATATGGGTTTCCCCCATGAATGTCATATATTTTCGTGATCAGGGAGACGAGATCTACCTGTGGTAAAAATCAGAAAAATCGGAGATGAGCCCCTAAACTCAACTTAAGCCAAAAGGATTTCCAACTGAATTATTTGTCACTAAAATAGTCCTACGAAAATATATTTTTCAAAAGTTAACGCCTTGATTTAAACCAAGAAAATATATTTTTAACATATTTACGTTTCAGTCATAGTCTGGAAAAAATAACAGAAGTACAACGTAGTTGGAGCCCCAACTAAATTATTTCCAAGAAATTTTTTTTTTTTTTTTGTCCTCAACTGGATTATTGTCTATAAGACACATGAAAAAATATGTTTAAATTATCAAAGAATGTGGATAGACCCTGAAAAAATATTGTTAAAAAATTCGCGCTCAAGAATAGTCATTAAGGAATATTTTTAAAAAATCGAAGTATAGTTGGAGCTTAGAAAAATTTTTTTGTTAAAAAAATCCACACAACACTCCTTTATTAAAGTCACTACGTCCAAAAATCGACGTCAATGTCCTGCAGACAACAACAACACACACCCTCCCTTCTCTATCATCCATTGGCCCTCCCCAAATTAGTTAAATTCCCTTACAGACACAAATACTGACAGACACATTCCTATGCTGTGCTGGGGAGATGTGATTCCCATAAGGATTCCGAAATCAACACACCCAAAATAACTTAAATTAAAAGGCTCTTCATGGCATAGACGAACTCTTCGACCCTCCTCGACCCCAACCAAAAAATAACAGCACAAAAGGAAACCGGGGGACAAAATACATAAAAATAAAACAAATGATGATAATACGATGAAACGACATAACAAAAAAATTCCAAAAAATATATTCGGGCACGTTACGATTGAATATAAGCAGAAAATATAAAATAAATGTGCCAAAAAGGATAACAAAGTACACCATAGGAAAGAGAATAATGGAGTGATGTGAAAAGGGGAAGGGGAGAAAAGGAACAAGGACTCCATTTGGGGATAGTTAACATGAGACAAATAGTGGTAGTAGCAAACAAAGTTCAAAGGATGAAGAAGGATAGTGTAGAGAGGAGAAAGAAGAAAAAACAAAACGAAATATTAAAATTCAGCACATTTAGTCCTTTAGCTAAAGAAGAAGTTATTCTCATTTTTCATTCTTTGTCCTTTTTGGAATTCCATTTTCGTTTCTGGCACGTAAAAACGTACAGAACTACAACAACAACGATACAAATGTCAACGGCATTTTTATGTTGTCTGCTAAATATTAGCACTACAACAACAGCAAAAACTAATGACAGTACTACTACTGCTGCTGTTGACAGAACCTCCTGCTGCAAACAAGGAGGACCTCATTTAATTGGGGGTTCAACGTTTCTTTTTTTTTTGTCTGGGTGAAAGGATGGGTGTGTAAGTGGGGTTAATCGCATTTGTTGTAAAGCTAAAGGGGAGCGTTTTTTTCATGTTTCTTTTGTTCTGGTATTTTGCAGTAAATTTAATAAGAACTCAATTATGTATAAAGGAGAATTTTTGGTCCTTCGAGCAAAACGAAATCTCAACAAAGGTGTGGATTTTTTAAATAATTTTTTCAAGGATCTGTACAAGGCGTGGATTTTTTTAGGATCTATATAAGGCGTGGATATTTTAAGGACCTATATAAGGCGTGGATTTTTTAAGGGCCTATATAAGGCGTGGATTTTCTTAAGGACTTATTTAAGGCGTGGATTTTTTAAGGACTTATTTAAGGCGTGGATTTTTTAAGGACCTATATAAGGCGTGGATTTTTAAAATCATTTTTTAAGGACCTATATAAGGCGTGGATTTTTAAAATAATTTTTTAAGGACCTATATAAGGCGTGGATTTTTAAAATCATTTTTTAAGGACCTATATAAGGCGTGGATTTTTTAAACACCTATATAAGACGTTGATTTTTTAAGGACCTATATAAGGCGTGGATTTTTTGAGGTCCTATATAAGGCGTGGATTTTTTAAGGACCTATGTAAAACGTGGATTTTCAAGGACCTATATAAGGTGTGGATTTTTTAAGCACCTATATAAGGCGCGGATTTTTTAAGGACCTATATATGGCGTGGCTTTTTTTAAGGACCTATATAAGGCGTGGAGTTTTTAAAGACCTATATAAGACGTGGATTTTTTTAAGGACCCATATATAAGTCGTGAATTTTTTAAGGACCTATATAAGGCGTGGATTTTTTAAGGACCTATATAAGGCGTGAATTTTTTAAGGACATATATAAGGCGTGGACTTTTTAAATAATTTTTTCAAGGGTCTATACAAGGCGTGGATTTTTTTTAAATAATTTTTTTCAAGGGTCTATACAAGGCGTGGATTTTTTTTAAATAATTTTTTTCAGGGGTCTATACAAAGGATGGATTTTTTTAAATAATTTTTTTCAATGGTCTATACAGGGCGTGGATTTTTTAAATAATTTTTTTCAAGGGTCTATACAAGGCGTGAATTTTTTTAAATAATTTTTTTCAATGGTCTATACAAGGCGTGGACTTTTTAAATAATTTTTTCAAGGGTCTATACAAGGCGTGGATTTTTTTAAATAATTTTTTTAAGGGTCTATCTGAGGCGTGAACTTTTTAAATAATTTTTTCAATGGTCTATCTGAGGCCTGTACTTTTTAAATAATTTTTTTCAAGGGTCTATACAAGGCGTGGATTCTTTTAAATAATTTTTTTCAAGGGTCTATACAAGGCGTGGATTTTTTTAAATAATTTTTTTTAGGGGTCTATACAAGGCGTGGATTTTTTTAAATAATTTTTTCAAGGGTCTATACAAGGCGTGGATTTTTGAAATAATTTTTTCAAGGGTCTATACAAGGCGTGGATTTTTAAAATAATTTTTTCAAGGGTCTATACAAGGCGTGGACTTTTTTAATAATTTTTTCAAGGGTCTATACAAAGCGTGGATTTTTTAAATAATTTTTTTCAAGGGTCTATACAAGGCGTGGATTTTTTAAATAATTTTTTTCAAGGGTCTATACAAGGCGTGGATTTTTTAAATAAATTTTTTCAAGGGTCTATACAAGGCGTGGATTTTTTAAATAATTTTTTTCAAGGGTCTATACAAGGCGTGGATTTTTTAAATAATTTTTTAAGGGTCTATACAAGGCGTGGATTTTTTAAATAATTTTTTAAGGGTCTATACAAGGCGTGGATTTTTTAAATAATTTTTTAAGGGTCTATACAAGGCGTGGATTTTTTAAATAATTTTTTAAGGGTCTATACAAGGCGTGGATTTTTTAAATAATTTTTTAAGGGTCTATACAAGGCGTGGATTTTTTAAATAATTTTTTTCAAGGGCGTGGATTTACTTAAATATTTTTTTCAAGGGTCTGTACAAGGCGTGGAGTTTTTAAATAATTTTTTTCAAGGGCGTGGATTTACTTAAATATTTTTTTCAAGGGTCTGTACAAGGCGTGGAGTTTTTAAATAATTTTTTTCAGGGGTCTATACAAGGCCTGGATTTTTTAAATAATTTTTCACGGGTCTACACAAGGCCTGGATTTTTTAAATAATTTTTTCAAGGGTCTATCTGAGGCGTGGACTTTTTAAATAATTTTTTCAAGGGTCTATACAAGGCGTGGATTTTTTTAAATAATTTTTTCAAGGGTCTATCTGAGGCGTGGACTTTTTAAATAATTTTTTCAAGGGTCTATACAAGGCGTGGATTTTTTTAAATAATTTTTTCAAGGGTTTTGTTTTTTTTTTCTTAAATACCGGAAACAAGATGACCAGGTAGTAGAAAGAGAAAATAAATCTGAGAATCATTAATGTTGACACATGTCGCCAGACAATTAATTTTGTTTTTATTTATTTATGAAAACATAAAAGTGACACCAAAAGAAGGGACCGGATGTCAGCGAAGGGAAAGGGTCATAGGTAAAGATTTACACTCAAGGAAAAATTTGTATTTTATGTTACACATAAAATATTTATGTGTAACATAAATATTCAGGAGGTGAGGAGAAATTCCCAAATGACCCTTGTGTTTATATGGGTGTGTGTGAGTGTGACTGTGTTTGTATATTTTCCCAATACAAGTGGCTAATTTACCCAACAAAGTGTTACTGATTATTGTGCGACATTTATTTTTTTTTTCAAGTACCCTCCAGAATCGCAATTCAATGTCAACAAAATGAGGGGAGGCCCCTCAATCCCCTCTTCACTTAATGTGGGGACAATAGCGGAACCATAATGCAATCATCTTCGACAATAGCCGATTTCAATGCTGTTTGTTATCTGGTGTGTATGTGTGTTTATGTGTAAATGGAAGTGTGAACATTTCGATCGAAAGGCTACTTGAGGGGAATCCATAAAAAAATATGACAATAATAATAAAAAAATAAATAAACAAAAAAAGAACATTATTCGGAAATTGTTTATCATATCAAGTGGAAGAAGAAGAAATATGAAGATGAGTATTTTTTTATTGAAATCATTTTTTTTTTGCTACAATTTTCCACAGCTGCTAAAAAAATATTCATTAAAAAAACATAACATGAGTCGTCGATGTTGCAGTCATCCATTTATGTGGGTGGTTTTAATTTTGAAAAATTGAAATTGAAACAAAAAAAATTGAGAAGACAAGACAACACTTGAAAGGAAAAATCAAGTGTCATAGACATCTGTTGACTGTTTGCCAGCTCTTGTAATTGCGTGTTTTTTTTTTGGAATTGGAAAAAGTGGCGGATTAATTGAAATTTCAATATTTTCTTTGTATAGAGAATTTTTAAGAGGCAGAAAAATAAACAAAGGTGGGATCAATGGTCAACTGATCTTCCAAAAATATTTACTAAAAAATCCACGCCTTGTATAGACCCTTGAAAAAATTATTTAAAAAAAAATCCACGCCTTGTATAGACCCTTGAAAAAATTATTTAAAAAAAATCCACGCCTTGTATAGACCCTTGAAAAAATTATTTAAAAAAAATCCACACCTTGTATAGACCCTTGAAAAAATTATTTAAAAAATCCACGCCTTGTATAGACCCTTGAAAAAATTATTTAAAAAATCCACGCCTTGTATAGACCCTTGAAAAAATTATTTAAAAAATCCACGCCTTGTATAGACCCTTGAAAAAAATTATTTAAAAAATCCACGCCTTGTATAGACCCTTGAAAAAAATTATTTAAAAAATCCACGCCTTGTATAGACCCTTGAAAAAAATATTTAAAAAAATCCACGCCTTGTATAGACCCTTGAAAAAAATTATTTAAAAAAATCCACGCCTTGTATAGACCCTTGAAAAAAATTATTTAAAAAATCCGCGCCTTGTATAGACCCTTGAAAAAATTATTTAAAAAATCCGCGCCTTGTATAGACCCCTGAAAAAATTATTTAAAAAATCCGCGCCTTGTATAGACCCCTGAAAAAATTATTTAAAAAAATCCACGCCTTGTATAGACCCTTAAAAAAATATTTAAAAAATCCACGCCTTGTATAGACCCTTAAAAAAATTATTTAAAAAATCCACGCCTTGTATAGACCCTTAAAAAAATTATTTAAAAAATCCACGCCTTGTATAGACCCTTAAAAAATTATTTAAAAAATCCACGCCTTGTATAGACCCTTAAAAAATATTTTTTAAAAAATCCACGCCTTGTATAGACCCTTGAAAAAAATTATTTAAAAAATCCACGCCTTGTATAGACCCTTAAAAAAATTATTTAAAAAATCCACGCCTTGTATAGACCCTTAAAAAAATTATTTAAAAAATCCACGCCTTGTATAGACCCTTAAAAAATTATTTAAAAAATCCACGCCTTGTATAGACCCTTAAAAAAATTTTTTAAAAAATCCACGCCTTGTATAGACCCTTAAAAAAATTATTTAAAAAATCCACGCCTTGTATAGACCCTTGGTGCTTAAAAAAAATTATTTAAAAATTCCACGCCTTGTATAGACCCTTAAAAAAATTATTTAAAAAATCCACGCCTTGTATAGACCCTTAAAAAAATTATTTAAAAAATCCACGCCTTGTATAGACCCTTAAAAAATTATTTAAAAAATCCACGCCTTGTATAGACCCTTAAAAAATTTTTTTAAAAAATCCATGCCTTGTATAGACCCTTAAAAAAATTATTTAAAAAATCCACGCCTTGTATAGACCCTTAAAAAAATTATTTAAAAAATCCACGCCTTGTATAGACCCTTAAAAAATTATTTAAAAAATCCACGCCTTGTATAGACCCTTAAAAAAATTTTTTAAAAAATCCACGCCTTGTATAGACCCTTAAAATAATTATTTAAAAAATCCACGCCTTGTATAGACCCTTAAAAAAATATTTAAAAAATCCACGCCTTGTATAGGCCCTAGAAAAAATTATTTAAAAAATCTACGCCTTCTAAGGACCTCAGAAAAAAATTATTTAAAAAATCCACGCCTTGTATAGACCCTTGAAAAAATTATTTAAAAAATCCACGCCTTGTATAGACCCTTGAAAAAAATTATTTAAAAAATCCACGCCTTGTATAGACCCCTGAAAAAATTATTTAAAAAATCCACGCCTTGTATAGACCCTTGAAAAAATTATTTAAAAAATCCACGCCTTGTATAGAGCCTTGAAAAAATTATTTAAAAAAATCCACGCCTTGTATAGACCCTTAAAAAAATTATTTAAAAAATCCACGCCTTGTATAGACCCTTGAAAAAATTATTAAAAAAAATCGACGCCCTATATAGACCTCCAGAAAATATTTTTAAAAAATATTTGTAAAAAATTCCCACCTCATATGGAACTGGGATATTTTTTTTTTGAAATCCGCACTCCTTTAGAAGGTCTTCATTGTCCTTGTTTGTCATTACACTTTACTTTTATTATCTGATGTCCTTGAAAATGCCATCGAAGCTGCAAGAAGAAGAAGGAAGCAATTTATTTGAAAATATTATTTACTGTAATAATGACTGTCAGTTCCGCCACTATAATTGAATTAAAATGGCTTTGTTTTTCACTTTCATTTTTTTTCTCGAAGAGAGCCATTAATTGAATTTAAATAAAAAAAATAAATAAATCACAAAGGAAAGTGAATATAATTGACATCAAGGAGTGGAAGGATACCAGAGGAATGAAAAAGAAATTTCAGGAGAAAAAAAAATAATTTTTTTCTTGGCATCAATTTTTTGAAAAATATTTTTTTGAGTTCTATCTCAGGGGTTGATTTTTATAACCTTCACCACACTGTGGTACAGGGTTTGATGTCTTTGTGCATATGTTTGTAATAGGCAAAAGGAAACGAGATAGACCTATGGTTCCTCTTGAAAATATGCATAGAATAACTTTCTGAGTCCATGTCAGTCTGTCCGTCCGTCTGTTGGTGATGAATTGTAAACAAAGTACAGGTCGCATTTATGATCCAAATTGGATGACATTTGGCATAGGTCACTTATTTGGCCTAAGGACGAACCCTATAGAAATTGGGAAAAATCGATTCAGATTTAGATATAGCTCCTATATATATTTTCGACCGATTTAAGGTAAATGGTGCACCAAAGTCCCTATATATCTTTCGATTTGCACAAAATTTGGCATAACGTACTGAATTGAGTCTTGAATGATGTCTGCCAAGTTTCGTGAAAATCGGTCCAGGTTTAGATGTATCTCCCATATATATTTTCGTCCGATTTTATGTAAATGGTGCACAAAAGTTCATATATATCATTCGATTTGCACGAAATTTGCCATAGCGCACCGAATTGAGCCTGGAATGATGTCTGCCAAGTTTCGGTTCAGATTTAGATATAGCTCCCATATATAGTTTCGTCCGATTTTATGTAAATGATGTACCAAAGCCTTTATATATCTTACGATTTGAACGAAATTTTGTATAGGGTACTCAATTGGGTGTAGAATGATGTCTGCCAAGTTTCGTGAAAATCGGTTCAAGTTTACATATAGCTCCCATATATATTTTCGTCCGAATGAGAAAAATGGTGCACCAAAGTCCCTATATATCTTTCGATTTGCTCGAAATTTGGCATAGGGTACTCAATTGGGTGTAGAATGATGTGTGCTAAATTTCGTGAAAATCGGTTCAGATTTAGATATAGCTCCCATATATAGTTTCGTCCGATTTTAGGTAAATGCTATACCGAAATCCCTATATATCTTTCGATTTGCACGAAATTTTGCATAGTGTACTGAATTGAGTCTATAGTGATGTGTGCTAAGTTTCGTGAAAATCGGTTCAGATTTAGATATAGCTCCCATATATAGTTTCGTCCGATTTTAGGTAAATGCTATACCGAAATCCCTATATATCTTTCGATTTGCACGAAATTTGCCATAGCGTACTGAATTGAGTCTGGAATGGTGTATGCTGAGTTTCGTGAAAATCGGTTCAGATCTAGATATAGCTTCTATATCGGCCCCGTTCGACTTTACTACTTTCCTTACTAGTTTAAAAATATTTTTTTAGGGGTATAACTAAGGAGTGGATTTTTTTAACATTTTTTAGAGGCATAACTAGGGCGTAGATTTTTAATTTTTTTTTTTAATTTTCTAAATATTCTAATAAATATTTTTATTCTAAATCCGATTAACCTCAACAATACAAATGACTTTTGTTTTACCCATTGCCTCATGACTAGGCATGACAATGACTCCATGGTGGAAACATGTTTGGAATATTAATTAACATATTTAGATAGACAAGGCGGCCTCAAATGTCTTTTTTTGGGTTAGTATTTGAAAAACAAACAGTGACAATAACAACAACAACAAAAACTACAATAAAAAAACTTAAGTAAGCAATAAAAATATTTGAACAAATATAAATAAATAAAATCCGAACATGGGTTGCTGATATCAAACTTAGAAAAAAAAAAAATAAAATAATCAAATGCCATAATTTGACGATAATTTGTTGCTGTTGATGATATCCGCAAAATGCCGAACAAAACCCTACGATTTTTTTTATTTTTGGATACCAAAAATATACTTGAAAATATTTTGTGGTTTGCAATTAAATTCTCTAAGCGGAAGTTTAAATATAATTTTTTAAGTACTTTCTAAAAATCCCCTAAAAATGTTTTTTTTATTATTTTTGCTCTGCCTATTTTGGTGGGTCATAATCTCAGGCTAAGTAAGTTATTAATATAGTAATTTTGTTTTATTACATTGGTGAGAAATATTTTTTTTTATAAAAAAGAAAGCGAAAGTTTAATTGAGTCGTATTAAAAAAATCGTAAAAAAATATTAGATTTAATGGGGAACTATTTTTTGGTGTTACAAATGGTTACTAAGAGGCGCGGATTTTTTACATAATTTTTTCTGAGGTCCTTATAAGGCGTAGATTTTTTAAATAATTTTTTTCTTTGGTCCTTATAAGGCGTAGATTTTTTAAATAATTTTTTTCTGAGATCCTTATAAGGCGTAAATATTTTAAATATTTTTTTCCAAGGTCTTTATAAGGCGTAGATTAAATATTTAGATATAAATATTTTTTTCTGAGGTCCTTACAAGGCGTGTATTTTTTAAATAATTTTTTCTGGGGCCCTTACAAGGCGTGTATTTTTTAAATAATTTTTTCTGAGGTCCTTACAAGGCGTGTATTTTTTAAATAATTTTTTCTGAGGTCCTTACAAGGCGTAGATTTTTTAAAGAATTTTTTTAATAAATTTCTGAGGTCCTTATAAGGCGTAAATATTTTAAATATATTTTTTCTGTGTTCCTTATAAGGCGTAGATTTTTTAAATAATTTTTTCTGAGGTCCCTATAAGGCGTAGATTTTTTAAAGAATTTTTTCCGAGTTCCTTATAAGGCGTAGATTTTTTTTAATAATTTTTTCTGAGGTCCTTATAAGGCGTAAATATTTTAAATAATTTTTTCTGAGGTCCTTATAGAGCGTAGATTTTTTAAATATTTTTTTCTGAGTTCCTTATAGAGCGTAGATTTTTTAAATATTTTTTTCTGAGGTCCTTATAAGGCGTAGATTTTTTAAAGAATTTTTTTCTGAGGTCCTTATAAGGCGTAGATTTTTTAAAGAATTTTTTCTGAGGTCCTTGTAAGGCGTAAATATTTTAAATAATTTTTTCTGAGGTCCTTATAAGGCGTAGATTTTTTAAAGAATTTTTTCTGAGGTCCTTATAAGGCGTAGATTTTTTAAATAATTTTTTCTGAGGTCCTTATAAGGCGTAGATTTTTTAAATAATTTTTTCTGAGGTCCTTATAAGGCGTAGATTTGTTAAAGAATTTTTCCTGAGGTCCTTATAAGGCGTAGATTTTTTAAAGAATTTTTTCTGAGGTCCTCAGAAGGCGTAGATTTTTTAAAGAATTTTTTCTGAGGTCCTCAGAAGGCGTAGATTTTTTTAATAATTTTTTCTGAGGTCCTTATAAGGCGTAGATTTTTTAAATAATTTTTTCTGAGGTCCTTATAAGGCGTAGATTTTTTAAAGAATTTTTTCTGAGGTCCTTATAAGGCGTAGATTTTTTAAAGAATTTTTTTCTAGGTCCTATATAAGGCGTAGATTTTTTAAATAGTTTTTTTTTCGAAGCCTATATAAGGCGTGGATTTTTTAAATAATTTTTTAATAAATTTCTAATGTCCTTATGAGGCGTAGATTTTTTAAATAATTTTTTCTGAGGTCCATATAAGGCGTAGATTTTTTAAAGAATTTTGTTCTGAGGTCCTTATAAGGCGTAGATTTTTAAAATAATTTTTTCTGAGGTCCTTATAAGGCGTAGATTTTTTAAAGAATTTTTTCTGAGGTCCTTATAAGGCGTAAATATTTTAAATAATTTTTTCTGAGGTCCTTATAAGGCGTAAATATTTTAAATAATTTTTTTCTGAGGTCCTTATAAGGCGTAAATATTTTAAATAATTTTTTCTGAGGTCCTTATAGAGCGTAGATTTTTTCAATAATTTTTTCTGAGGTCCTTATAAGGCGTAGATTTTTTAAATAATTTTTTCTGAGGTCCTTAAAAGGCGTAGATTTTTTAAATATTTTTTTCTTAGGTCCTTATAAGGCGTAGAGTTTTTTAATAATTTTTTCTGAGGTCCTTATAAGGCGTAGATTTTTAAAATATTTTTTTAAATATTTTTTTTTTTCAAATTAGTCCAACAAAAAATTCCATTTTAATATTCATTTGCAAATCTTCACACATTTATCATCTGACTGAAATGTTAATTATAATTATATATTGTTTATAACAATAAGCAAAATTAAAAAAATAATGATGTATAGCTACACGAAAAAAACAAATCTCAGAAAAAACCCCTGAAAAAAAATTTTGTATAAACTTTTTTTTAGCAGTAAATTGAAAATGAAAACGAAACGCTAATCGGCAGAGCAGATGAAAGACGAAGGCGAAAAAAACTTGTCTATAAAACCTGACTATTTTTTTTTTTGTGAAGAAGAAAAAAAATCCGACTTAAACGGGGTGACATCAGCAATGACTCTATATAGATAGATTTTTTTCTATTTATTTATTTTTTCAAATCTTATGAGATTTATTCAGCTCTAGCACACCTAGTATCTCATCAGACTTATTGTGGCGGAATGGGAAGGGGAGGTGGGGGGACATTGTGGATTAAAGTCAAACATGGTGCGATGGCGATGTTGATGAAGATGACGACGACGATTGACTGACTGACACGTTTTGCAAAATACGTTTAGAAAAAAAAAACATTGACTAATGTCTGCCATAGGTGAGGTGCTATGTGCGATTGTGCGTTGCTTGAGTTTTTATTTCTATTAAAAAATTTTTGTTTTTTTTCTATTTGTAAAGAAAGTTTTTAATGAAAACGTCATCATAAAAAACAAAACATGAAAAGAAAAAGTCACTCAAAACAATTCTCTTTCCAAATGAAATTCCTTAAATGAAGATGTGTATTGTTGTTCGATGTAGTTGTTGTTATTTTACAAAAATGCTGAATATGGCATTTTAAAAAAGCGAAAGGTGGACTAGGCAACAATCACATAAATTAAATCAAATCAGATAAAAAAATTTAACAAACAAATTTCTTTGGAAAAAATTAAAAAAAATCTAAAAAAAAAAATCCCAAAAATGCAACATTTATTTAAAATCGGACGAAACTATATATGGGAGCTATATCAAAATCTGGACCTCTGAATCGATTTTCAGCAAACTTAACACACATCATTCTAGACATAATTCATTACGCTATACCAAATTTCGTGCAAATCGAAAAATATATTGGGACTTTATTGCACCATTTACATAAAATCGGACGAAAATATATATGGGAGCTATATCTAAATCTGGTCCGATTTTCAGGAAACTTAACACACATCATTCTAGACCTAATTAATTACGCTATGCAAAATTTCGTGCAAATCGAAAGATATATAGGGACTTTGGTACACCATTTACATAAAATCGGACGAAAATATATATGGGAGCTATATCTAAATCTGAATCGATTTTCAGGAAACTTAACACACATCATTCTAGACTCAATCCAGTACGCTATGCCACATTTCGTGCAAATCGAAAGATATATGGACTTTGGTGCACTATTTAGCTAAAATCGGACGAAAATATATATGGGAGCTATATCTAAATTGGAACCGATTTCCATGAAACTTGTCACACATCCTTCAGGAAAAATTTCAGTACGCTA
>NW_026874836.1:0-16778 GCF_032173495.1 Musca vetustissima
TTAAAGAATTTTTTCAAGCCACTATAACACCAAAAGGCGTGGATTTTTTAAAAAATTTTTTCAAGCCACTATAACACCAATAGGCGTGGATTTTTTAAAGAATTTTTTCAAGCCACTATAACACCAATAGGCGTGGATTTTTTAAAGAATTTTTTCAAGCCACTATAACACCAATAGGCGTGGATTTTTTAAAGAATTTTTTCAAGCCACTATAACACCAATAGGCGTGGATTTTTTAAAGAATTTTTTCAAGCCACTATAACACCAATAGGCGTGGATTTTTTAAAGAATTTTTTCAAGCCACTATAACACCAATAGGCGTGGATTTTTTAAAGAATTTTTTCAAGCCACTATAACACCAATAGGCGTGGATTTTTTAAAGAATTTTTTCAAGCCACTATAACACCAATAGGCGTGGATTTTTTAAAGAATTTTTTCAAGCCACTATAACACCAATAGGCGTGGATTTTATAAATCATTTTTTAAAGAATTTTTTCAAGCCACTATAACACCAATAGGCGTGGATTTTTTAAAGAATTTTTTCAAGCCACTATAACACCAATAGGCGTGGATTTTTTAAAGAATTTTTTCAAGCCACTATAACACCAATAGGCGTGGATTTTTTAAAGAATTTTTTCAAGCCACTATAACACCAATAGGCTTGGATTTGTTTACATATTTTCCTCATTGTTTGAACCTGTATTGAATATAATTATATATTTTTTTACATCCAGTTACAGTGTATAGTTAGACGTCAAAAGTGTTCATTTTATGACGTTCCTCAAATGGGCGTGACTATTCCCATTTACAGTTTCCATGATGTCACAATGGTTAAATCGCCTAAATGATTCCATGAATTCAAAACCTCAAACACTTGAACCTGACCTATGGCGTATAATTAATTTAAATTCAATTTACTGGACAACATTACGTATACTCGGCGTTATAATTACATATTATTTATACGACACATAACACCATAACATTTACTCTCAATGCCTTGTATTTTAATTTTTTAATTATTGGCCCCCCATAATAATTAAAATCACTTCGAAACAACAATGCTCTTCTTTTTTAAAGAATTTTTTTAAGCCACTAGAACAGCAATAGGCGTTGATTTTTTAAAGAATTTTTTGAAGCCACTAGAACATCAATAGGCGTTGATTTTTTAAAGAATTTTTCTCAACCACTATAACACCAAAAGGCGTGGATTTTTTAAAAAATTTTTTCAAGCCACTATAACACCAATAGGCGTGGATTTTTTAAAGAATTTTTTCAAGCCACTATAACACCAATAGGCGTGGATTTTTTAAAGAATTTTTTCAAGCCACTATAACACCAATAGGCGTGGATTTTTTAAAGAATTTTTTCAAGCCACTATAACACCAATAGGCGTGGATTTTTTAAAGAATTTTTTCAAGCCACTATAACACCAATAGGCGTGGATTTTTTAAAGAATTTTTTCAAGCCACTATAACACCAATAGGCGTGGATTTTTTAAAGAATTTTTTCAAGCCACTATAACACCAATAGGCGTGGATTTTTTAAAGAATTTTTTCAAGCCACTATAACACCAATAGGCGTGGATTTTTTAAAGAATTTTTTCAAGCCACTATAACACCAATAGTCGTGGATTTTTTAAAGAATTTTTTCAAGCCACTATAACACCAATAGGCGTGGATTTTTTAAAGAATTTTTTCAAGCCACTATAACACCAATAGTCGTGGATTTTTTAAAGAATTTTTTCAAGCCACTATAACACCAATAGGCGTGGATTTTTTAAAGAATTTTTTCAAGCCACTATAACACCAATAGGCTTGGATTTGTTTACATATTTTCCTCATTGTTTGAACCTGTATTGAATATAATTATATATTTAAATAATTACACATACATCCAGTTACAGTGTATAGTTAGACGTCAAAAGTGTTCATTTTATGACGTTCCTCAAATGGGCGTGACTATTCCCATTTACAGTTTCCATGATGTCACAATGGTTAAATCGCCTAAATGATTCCATGAATTCAAAACCTCAAACACTTGAACCTGACCTATGGCGTATAATTAATTTAAATTCAATTTACTGGACAACATTACGTATACTCGGCGTTATAATTACATATTATTTATACGACACATAACACCATAACATTTACTCTCAATGCCTTGTATTTTAATTTTTTAATTATTGGCCCCCCATAATAATTAAAATCACTTCGAAACAACAATGCAATTTAATTCGTAATTTATAATCACCAAGTTTAGTAAACAAATAACAAAAGGTGAAGAAAGCTCAACATAAGAACCATTTAAGCTCAGGTTTACCCCATGCAGGTAATTGTAAAAAATCGCAACAACATCTACCATGACAGCAATAAATTATAACACATTATAATTTTATGCAAAATTTAAATAATTTTGTTTTATGTCAATACCATTTAAATGTTAAGAGCGGTTTCGTGGCTTGTTTGGGGTTTCTTTCCTCGACCGGTGTGGCTGTTCCGACTGGTGTTGCCGTTTGATTAGCTGCTGTTGCATTGACAACATTCTATGCTGTCACTCACTCGGCTGGCCAGTTAGACAGCCATCTATCTATCCATCCAGCCACCCCACAATATTAAAATTACAATTCATATCTTTATCTTGAGACTCTGATCGCTCAAGTCTATAAACGTCAACATGAACGATAAGTAATAATTTTTATAACTTGGTTCCGGCACTTCTGATTAATAGACCCCCAGCCATTGCAATGCTAATTTAATGGTCATTGAAGAGAAAACACAATTGTGGCAAATGTTAAAGAAAACACGAAGCTACATACAAATATAGAGGCTCATATATAGGTGGTATCAAAATTGGTACCGTTGTTTCCACTTTTTACACGTTTGGTGGGCCTGGTATTCGGTTCGGTTATTGGCTGTTACTCTTATTTGTTTTTGTTGTTGTAATCAAGTTGTTTGTTTTCGATTTGACAGTAAAGTTAAATCATCGCTTGTAATGAAATGTCAATCATTTACTTTGTTGTTGTTGTGGTTTATTTGTTTGTTTTCATTATCCATTATCCACTGCCCAGTTGTGTTTTCAATTTTTTGTTTCAGAAATCTCCTCAATAAACGCTTGTCGGATTAGAATTTATTTCAATTGTTTTTTCTGTGATTTTTGCTATTTGTTTTTTATTGAATATTCTGCTTGTGGACAGTGGTTTTAAACTAAAAACGGGATCATTTCAATTTTAATATATTTTTTCTCGAGTACTATAAGGCCAATAAAGATAGCATTATGTCAATAGGCGTAAAATAAGTTTCCGGAAGGTCTATCGTAGCCTTAAGATTTTAAAGATTTAATTTGAAGAACCATCAGAGCCATAAGAATGGATTTTTTATAAAACCAAAACCACAAGCCTGCATTTTCTTGAAGGGCTATCAGACCCATGGGCGAAGGTTTTTCATAGAATATTCTGCGAAGGATTACCTGAGCAATGTGTAAAGGACTATCAGGGCTACAAGCGTGCAGTTTTAATAATACTTCCTGAGAGACTATTTAGAGCCATAACAATGGATGTTTTTTTAACAAAATTTCTGAAAAACTTTGAATAATTCTCTTAAGGTCTATTACAGCCACAGTTTTTATCTGATTGAAGATTTTTTTAAACAATTTACTTGAGGGTTGTTTGTTGAATTTTTTTTTTTTTGAGAATGACTATCAAAACGTTGCTGTTGTTGTTGCAACTGAATTAAAAGGCTCCTCTGTATCAAAAATTCGGAGGGTTGCATATCGATATCGTTATAGTAGTCTTAGTTGGCCAGTGCAGTGCGGGCAACCTGTAATCTGGTTCTGGTCCACATGTTGACATTTGTTAGATATCTAACCATTAATTCGTTCCCAGTCAAAGTTGAGGCTTTGCTCTCTCCTGATCATAGCTGTACTAAGACTAATCATTATGGACGATGTATGAACTCCGAGTGTAACATACATACGGAATTTTACATCTACTGGGTCATATATGCTAACCAAATTTGCCTAATAGGCATTTTTATCTAGAAGTTAACGCTTGTCCTCTCTAAATATCCCTACCGAAGTACCATTGGTAAGGAAAGCCTATGCCCCGATAACAGTGGTGTCGATGGCGGGCATGATCTGCGTCTTCTAATAGAGATGGTGTCACGAAAAAATCCTGTTTGCAGACCTCATCGCCTCATTGTGCGCCACAAGTATTTCTGTGGATTTGGTTTCGGATATTTTTATATTTCTCATATCTCATTCTATGGGGTTGTGACTTTCTAAATTGGACATTTGACTTGTATACTCTATGTCTTTCAATATTATGGGATGCTTGGACGAAGAGTCAAGAGCCGCCGTAAATGTTCAGTTGCATGGAATGTTCTGGTTCAATCCACTACTGATATATGTGTGTTCATTTTGCGGAAACCATGTTGATATTGGGCTACTGGAAAATTGTTTCTCATGATGGACAGAAGCTTTTGGCCCTTTTAGCATTTTTGCTGCACCCATGTACCCAACGAGATAGATATATGGTGAACGCTACAAAATCAAGGTTCGAGTTTTCTTTCTATCCCCTTACGGACTACAAGTATTGGTACCATGACAAAAATAACTTACTTACTTAGCTGACTTGTTACAGAACGGTTGTTCCATAAGCCGAGCTTAAAAAAGATTTCCAAGCTCGTCGGTCTTGTGCGCAAATCCACCAATTTGGAAGACCACGTTCCAAGATGTTGTTTTCTACTTGGTCTTTCCATCTAATTCGTGGCCTTCACCTTCTACGGGAACCATCCGTAGGCTCGATTTTATATGCCTTTTGAGCCGGGGGCATTCACATTCATCCGCACAACATGGCCTAGCCACCGTAGTCGCTGCGGCTCAATGCGACTGACTATGTCGATGTCCGCGTATAAATTGTAAAGCTCGTGGTTCATTCGACGCCGATATTCACCGTCGACGCAGATCGGCCCGTAGATCTTTCGGAGAATTTTTCTTTCAAACATCCCAAGAGCTGCCTCATATGCTTGCGCAAGTACCCATGCTTCTGATCCATATAACAGCACGGGTAGTATCAGCGTCTTGTAAGTTGTGAGTTTGGTCTGGCGGGAGGTGGCTTTGTTTCTAAACTGCTTACTTAGACCATAGTAGCATCTGTTGGCCATCACAATCCTTCTCGGAATTTCAAAACTGATGTCATTCGTTTTATTTATGGCGGTACCAAGGTATATAAAATCTTTAACTACCTCGAAGCTGTAGTTCTCAAGTTCCACAGTTGGTCCGAGTCTATTGGATGTCTTGCGCGTTGATACCATCAGCTTGGTTTTCTCGCCGTTTACTGCCAGACCCACTTTGGCAGACTCCTTTTCAATTTGTTCAAAGGCGGCTGTTACCGCTCGCAATGTTCGACCCATTATATCGATGTCATCGGCGTAGGCGAGTAACATGTGTTGTTTGGTGTACAGAGTGCCATTTCTGTTCACCTTTGCGTCTCGTATGACCTTTTCCAGTAGGATGTTAAAAAGATCACACGACAAACTGTCACCTTGTCTGAATGCTCGTTCGGTATTGAAGGGCTCCGATAGGTCCTTTCCTACTTTAACTGCTGACCTTGTGCCACTTAAAGTTATCCTGCATAGGCGTATTAATTTTGCAGGAATGTCGAACGTAGACATGGCTTTAAAAACCTCTGAACGGATAGGGCTGTCGAATGCGGCTTTATATTAGACAAATAGGTGGTATGTGTCGATGTTTTTTTCGTGGATTTTTTTTTTGGGATTTGGCGCAGAGTGAAAATCTGGTCAATGGTGGCTTTGCCAGGTCTGAAGCCGCATTGCTATGGTCCGATGATGTCATTGGACATTGGCTTCAATCGTTCACATAGCAAACTGGATAGCACTTTATTTGCGATGGGAAGGAGACTTATTCCTCTATAGTTGGCACATATCGTCTTGTCTCCTTTTTTTGTGCACGGGCCACAGGATGCTGAGGTTCCAATCATTGGGCATGCATTCCTCTAGCCAAATTGTACTAATCAGCTGGTGTATGCTCCTGGCCAGCATCTGGCCACCAGTCTTGAATAGTTCGGCTGGTAATCCATCGGCTCCTGCTGCTTTGTTGTTCTTGAGCCGATTAATTGCTTTTATGACCTCATCTTGGCTAGGTGGTATACACTCTATACCATCATCTCTTAGTGGTTCAGGGGTATCTTCTTCACGCCACTATTTGATACTAGAAACTTTTCAAAATGCTCCTTCCAGATCCTCAACACGCTGTCTGTATCTGTCACCAGGTTTCCTTCTTCATCTCTACAGGAGGATGTGCCTGCACCAAAGCCTTCGGTTTGGTGTTTTATTCGTTGGAAATTTTTCCAGACTTCATTCTGACTGCTGTACATGCGGATTATTGCAATTCGCTCATCTACTGGAGTGAATCTGGAGACGAGGTCTTTTATTTTCCGGTTAACCATAAATCCGCAGCCAAATTCATGTCTCGTTTCATGGCAGCTATAATACAGGGTGTAATCGTCTGATTTACTTACGCCTGTCCCTTTCCATCGCATTTCCTGTAAGGCAATAATATCGGCTTTGTACTTCTGGAGTACATCCGGCAAAGCGAACACTGCGCCTGTTTTGTACAACGTGCGCACATTCCAAGTGCAGATTTGCAAATCGTGGTCCTTTATACGTTTGCGGGGGTCGTCAACATTAGGGGGTTTTTGTTTTCTTTTTTTAGCTTTTTCATAGTAGGTTGGGTTTTCCGAGAGTGGGCAACTAACCCGACGCCTCAACCCATTTTTATACCCTCCACCATAGTACGGAGGGTATATTAATTTTGTTTTTCCGTTTGTAACTCATCGAAATAATCTGTTGTAATCATTTCACCTGCGGAGAATAGCGAGATAAAAAATTAGAACGTAAGGTTCGATAATGAACTATAGCCGCATTTAGACCTAGCCTCTGTGTGGAGGTACCAGATGAAGTGGACCGATATTCCTCATCTTCGAATTTGAACTAAGTTTGGAAGAAATAATAAGATGGGCAAAGTTGGAATAAAATCTAAATTTTTTGCAACGGATTTGGTCCAAAGAAACATGGGGTCTAGAACCAATATTTCGATGAGGCACATTTTCACCGTGTTAAAGTGTATACACCGTTATTACCTGTAAGGCTAAGGGTGTAATTATCCATTAAAAATTTCTGAAATTTGAATTATAGTTTACATTATTTTTTACATGATCCGTTTTTAGAAATGTCGGTATAGGTCCACTTTTTGACATGTTCCCTTTGGCGCACCATTTGGATAAAATCGGACGAAAAGATATATGGAAGCATTGAGGTTAAGACGGACTGCCTCCATAACAGTGGTGTAGATGGCGGGCATGATCTTCGTCTTCTAATAGAGATCGTGTAATAAAAAAATCCCGTTGCAGACCTCATCGCCTCATTGTGCACCACAAGTATTGCTACGGTTTTGGTTTCGGATATTGTCATATTTTTCATACTTATGAAGGATAATTTATGGAGAAATTATATTTCATATGTCCAACGTCTCTATTCCGTCCGGTGGTTGTGCAATATCAGAAAGGTTGAAATTGAACAGTTTTGAATAAATGACTCCACCATGGGTAACGTTTTGTTTACTTCAATGGGCCTTCTCATGTCTATGAATATTTTGGAATGCTTGATGGTATCGAAGGTTTAAGAGCCGCCATAAGTGTTCTGTTGCATGGTATGTTCTGGTTTAGTCCTATACTGATATATTTATGAAAATGCGCGCAATGCTATCGTAGTGCAGTTCATTTTACGGAAATCATGTTGGTGTGGGGTTACTAGAAAATTGTTTCTTATGATGGACAGAAGTCAAATCGGCTTGTATGATTCACCGTTGGTGTCATCCTTGCAAAACTTCAGTAGTGGGACCACGATGTTAAAGTGGCTAACGGCAAAATTTTGTTAACAACTTGATTCTGGTTCATTTAGTTGTTGAAGTCTTACAATAGAAATTCCGCCTGGGCCTAACGCTTTGGAGTAAGTAAAGCACTCATCTACGCCCTGCCAATCTCGGGGTCGTCTTGAAATTGCGGTGGCATGTTTTCAGATCTGTTACACCTAAGCATCTAATGGCGTTATGGGGTCAAATGCGGTGTATATCGCTGTTGAAAAGACACTCCCTCAGTCTTTTCGTATTTGGATTACGACAATGATTGGGGCTCACTGGTAGATAGGTTGGTGTTGCATGCCTTGACGTCGTATTACTTCTTTGGAACAACCTCAAAAATGCACCCATGCAAACCAAGGTTCGAGGTTTCTTTCTATCCCGTAACGGACTTTAAGTATTCGTCCCCTGAAAAAATAACATCTTCGTACTTTTAATTATTCAGGTGGCAGATTCTGGTCGAAGTTTTCCTTTGAATCAATCTGGTGTTTAGAATCAGCAGCCCTGGGATTGATTTTTGTTGAAACAGATCGGATCGTATTTGTTGACCTCAAAATATATTAGGTTGGGAACTATATGACTTTATTTAACATACTTCGGAATGTCCGATTTGGACCAAATATGGTAACTTCATAATGCTTCTCTCATAGAAGTCCTGCTCTCTATTTGCAAAAAAATCTAGGAGGCGATTTTTCACAATCATCCCAACACACCAATTTTTTATCATTAAAGAAATTTTGCAATGTCAGAATAATATGATAATCACTTGGTGTCAAGTCCGGACTGTATGGCGAATGCATAAAAATTTCCCAATCAAGATCAGAATTTAGCGTTTGGCCATATGGAAGCAACTCATAATAAATAATCCCCTTCCAGTCCCACCAAATGCATAGCAGAACCTTCCTGGCCGTTAGTCCTGGTTTGGACACCGTTTGAGTTGCTTCACCGCTCGTTGACCACTATTTCTCATCTCCAGTCATCATCCCTCTAAAAAAAGGCTCTATCTCATTCCGTTTGGCCAAGGCTTCGCAGATGGAAATTCGATCCATCCTATATTTTCTTGTAATTAGTGTGGCACCCCAAACATCGAGCTTCTTTTTGAATCCAGCCTTGTGTAAATGGTTTAAAACAGTTTTATGGTCGATTTTTAGCTCCTTGGCGATATTACGACTCAATCAAACAAATATTGGGAGTTTGGTGCACCATTTGGATAAAATCGGACGAAAAATATATAGGAGCTATATCTAAATCTGAATCACTTTTCCCCAATTTCAATAAGGTTCGTCTTTGGGTCAAATATGAACCGATATTTCTTTCGATTTGCACGAAATTTGGCACAGCGAATGCTATGTTTTTCGTTTCGTTTAGATTTAGATATAGCTCCCATATATATTTCCTTCGATTTTATGTAAAGTGTGCGCTAAAGACCCAATGTTTGTACGATTGACATAATTTTTGTTGAATTCGATTCAGATTTAGGTATAGCTCCCATTTGTATGTTCGTTGGAGTATAGGTAAATGTTGCACCAGTTGACACAAAACGAATCAATGGTCCTGTTGAATACACCCAAAGTGGTGAAGGGTATCGTAAAGTCGGCCCTGTCCGACTTTACTACTTTCCTTACTGGTCTACCTTTTCCTTTTTATGGATTAAGACGGATTATTGGAATTAAGTGACAGTATTCCGGGCTCTTAGGGCAGAGAAATATTTCCGATGTGGGTCCATGTTTTGACATAGTCCTGATATAATTTTGTAATTAATTGCCTTAGAGTATAACAACTTATTTGCGTCCAATTTGCGTTGCCATATAAATGTTCCGATCCATTTTTGAAATTTTGAGGTTTTAGGCGAATTTTCCTACTTAGTTACGGTAATTAGAGATTCCGGGTTCTTGGAGGGAAATTACGATGCCATAGTACCCTTTATTTGAGTGCCGGATGATTTATGGATTTTAGAATGCAAACCACAGTTTTAAGGGATTATTCTGAAGCTCTATCAGTGCGAGGGTTTATGTACAAGATTTTGAAAAAGAATATTAAAGAGCAAATTTTTCAGGACAGCTCTTAAAGTTATATGCGGTGCTTTTTAAACGAGTTATGTAAAGATCTATCAACGCTATGTATAGAGGTATATAGATTGGAGATTGTCAAAATCATTTAAATATTCCCTCTTTTTACCACTGTTCCCCACTCCAATAATCATCGTCAACATAACAGCAATTGTAAAATTAACATTTTTCACATTGTTGTTAGCTTGGTTTTTATTGCAGTTATTTTTTCCGCTGATGTTGTTGTTTTTATTACAAACAGACATAATATATACGATAACTAATCGAATAACAAATGTTGCAATTAATATTACAACAATAACACCTTTAGCTGACACACGAGTATGTGTGGTTGAATGTTTGTTTTGGGGCAGTGTGGAAATCTCAAAGTAAACACAAAGACAGACATACGTTTTAGACATGAAACATAGAAAACAAAAAACAATATTTAAGCTCAGAACACCTTGTCAAGGTGTTCTGGCTGTTGGTAATAAATATCAAATGGGTTGTGGTGTGTAATACACAGGTAACATAGAGGGGGTCGAAAAATGTAATAAAATTCGTGGTAATTTTGGGTATAGGGAAATGTTGAATTTGTGGTTCGGAGAGCAATTTGGTGGAGTTAGGCTATAGTAGATGGAAAGTAGGTAGCTTCATATATGTATGGGTATTGAGTTACGTAGGATTTTTTTATATTCCATTCACTCCAACCTAATGTATGCAGAGTGATTTACTGTTTGAACAAATGTTATTTGTAATGGATTTTAAAACATTTTCAACATATTTATGTTTTTTTGTTATTCATTTGTATATTTGCTTTGGTGTATATGTTGGTTAGACGCTGTTATGTGATTCAAGACCAGCGGTTCTAGTCATATGGCCACATTTGTAATTGTCACAGACTTTAATCTATCAGTCAAAATTTATCAGACGGAAACCAATATTTCCGTTTACCTACTTTTATAGAATATCGAACATTTCTTCTTTAGTGGCTTTAGGGTTAATTTTTCTCATAATAATTGGCAAATTTTCGTGTATAGACATCATTTGACATATCTATATAAAGATCATATTTGTGAAAGTGGTTATGATGTCTCACTCGACTTGTAAACATCTTTTTGACACTTTTCAGAAGTGTGTCGTTATACAAATATTCAAAATAATTTAAATCTCTGATTAAATAAAGACATGCTAATGGGCTCAATAAATAATGAAGAAGAAAAATGGGTGGCAGAATAATAGCTATTATTTGGGTTGAATGTACAAAGTCCCCCAAAAAATGAGCTTTTAAGACGTACGATATTAGATGTTAGTTTTGGAGAGAAAAAATATTGAAATAAATTAGCACGCGACAAAATCATTATAAAAGAGCTTGTGCAAATATGCAAAAAACGTGATCCGCGTAATTCGGTATTTATTTTGTTTGCAAAAATCACACTACATCATATTTTTTAAATCCCAAATTTGGCATTGTTTACTTAAACTCAAAATTAGACCATGACCGATCCATCGTGCATACGCCTAAAAGTCACGTGTGATCTATAGTGATCATATTATACAGATGTGGCGCCTTTTATAAGTAGTCGTGTTAATAAGATAAGCAAGCAAGAAGAAGAAAGAGGAATTTTAAAGTCATTAAAGAAAAATACTTTCGATTGGATCTTAAAGATAAACGGGAACTAAATTTGGTGTTGGTAGTCTTTCAGTAAAAAAATTAAAATTTAATAAACCTTCAGAAAAATGCTTCAATGAACGTATACACCATCACATTATTATTTAAAAAAAAGATACCCTTTGATTGTCCATCGGAATTTTTTTTTAATAAATCCGGGTTTCAATAGCACTCAAAAAAAAAATTAAAAAATATTCTTTCATCAAATTGGCGCTTTCATTAAGCTTCGGAAAATATTTTTTAAAGGACATATGCTTCTACAGTGGTTCGGAAAAAATCGTTAAAAAATCTGCGCTTTTAAAGCCTTTCAGATTTTTATAGACACGCTTTGGCAATCCCCATTTTTTTAAATCTACGCTTCGATTGTCCTGCTTTCATTTTTTTAAAAAGTTAAGCTTTGAAAGATCCTCAGAAAAAATTCTTTGAAAAATCTACACTCTGTTAGTCCTCTAGAAGAAATGTTCCTAAAAAATTCATCGGAAAGAAAATTAATAATCCAGGCATATGGCCACTCAGAAAAAATCTCTAAAAATCCATGCTTTTGGCTCTTCAGAAAAAAAATCTTTAAAATATCCACGCTTAGGGCATTGATAGTCCTTCAGGAGCATTCTTTGGAAATCCATGCTTAGGGCATTGATAGTTCCTCTCGAAAAATCTTTAATAAACCCACGTTTAGGGCTCTGATAGTTCCTCTCGAAAAATCTTTAATAAGCCCACGTTTAGGGCTCTGATAGTCCCCCAGAAGAAATCATTAAAAATCCATGTTTATTGCTTTGATAATCCCCCAGAAAAAAATCATTAAACGTCCGTGTTTAGTGCTCTGATAGCTCTGCAGAAAATATTTAAAACCAGTGAGCGGAGCAGTATAGTCGGACGGGGCCGACCATATGATACCCGACACAATTACCACGAAAAGCACACTTTCGGCGGTTCTACATTCTGAGCCTGAGCAATATTTCGTGATATTTGTACCCTTTTTACCGATTATAGATCAACAACTCCATATTTGCATATTTTCCAAAATATTTTTTATTGAAGTGAATTTTTACACCATAAAATAAAAAATTGGTCACTTTAGGTTTTGGTTGATTTGACTCTCGGAAAATCGACCGATCATCATCTAAACAGCCGCTCTAAGTATTTGATCAGATCTCCTTCAATAATTGCCTCTAGAGCGACTAGAAAATCTGACAAAATTAAAGTTTTCGGTTCATTGCACCCCCTGAATGAAATCTCAACTTCACCGAAAACTATACGCGTCGTCCTTGACCATAATCGGAAGTTCATGTACAATTTCAAAGCTATCAGTGCGACATTTCCGTCCTCTAATGGAGTAATAATATGCACATAGTCACCTTTACTTAATTACGTATAACTCCCGCATCGGGTTACATACAGCCATATAATTGGTATCAATTTGAAGGTCAACAACTCATCTTGGACATACTATCAACATCTCGAGTATATGTCCTTCAGGAAGTATATACGCCCCAGAATAAAAATTTTGTAATTTTTCACACAAAAGTCAGGGCCCATTTGACCCGCTAAATATTGACCGATCTTTATCAAAACATGCATGCTTATTCTCTGGCCCGATCCTCTTCTCCATGCAAAATTTCGCGGTGTTTGGGCCATAATTGCGGCCTCTGGAGCGACCAGAAAAACCGACAAAAATAATGTTTTTGGTCCATTTCATCCCCTATATATTAACCGATCTTTTCCAAAAGCAATGGGGGTCTTCATTGGCCAGAACCCATTCTACATGCAAAATTTCATGAAGTTTGGTCCATAACTGTGGCCTGTATCGTGTTTACAAATTATAATGGACAGACGGACGGACGGACACACTTGTCTAGATCGACTCAGCTAGTCGAGATATGACGATCGGTGCACTTAAAGGTGGGTCTAGGACCAATATTTCGCGGCGTTACAAACATTTGGGGCTGCACAAAGCTAAAATACCCTGACAACATAGTTGTGTAGGGTATAAAAATACACGCATATGGATTTGAAAAACCCTTCAGACAATATTCTTTAAAAAATCCACGCCTATTATTATTCTTCACAAAACAATCTTTAAAAAATCCACGCCTATTATTATTCTTCACAAAACAATCTTTAAAAAATCCACGCCTATTATTATTCTTCACAAAACAATCTTTAAAAAATCCTTGAAAGAGATCACAAAACAATCTTTAAAAAATCCACGCCTATTATTATTCTTCACAAAACAATCTTTAAAAAATCCACGCCTATTATTATTCTTCACAAAACAATCTTTAAAAAATCCACGCCTATTATTATTCTTCACAAAACAATCTTTAAAAAATCCACGCCTATTATTATTCTTCACAAAACAATCTTTAAAAAATCCACGCCTATTATTATTCTTCACAAAACAATCTTTAAAAAATCCACGCTTAGGGCTCTGATAATCCTTCAGAAAATATTATTTAAATAATCCACGCATCTTATTATTCTTCAGAAAATATTCTTTAAATAATCCACGCATCTTATTATTCTTCAGAAAATATTCTTTAAATAATCCACGCATCTTATTATTCTTCAGAAAATATTCTTTTAAAAATCCACGCTTAGGGCTCTGATAGTCCTTCAGAAAATATTCTTTTAAAAATCCACGCTTAGGGCTCTGATAGTCCTTCAGAAAATATTCTTTTAAAAATCCACGCTTAGGGCTCTGATAGTCCTTCAGAAAATATTCTTTTAAAAATCCACGCTTAGGGCTCTGATAGTCCTTCAGAAAATATTCTTTTAAAAATCCACGCTTAGGGCTCTGATAGTCCTTCAGAAAATATTCTTTTAAAAATCCACGCTTAGGGCTCTGATAGTCCTTCTGAAAATATTCTTTAAATAATCCACGCATCTTATTATTCTTCAGAAAATATTCTTTAAATAATCCACGCATGTTATTATTCTTCAGAAAATATTCTTTAAATAATCCACGCATGTTATTATTCTTCAGAAAATATTCTTTAAATAATCCACGCATGTTATTATTCTTCAGAAAATATTCTTTAAATAATCCACGCATGTTATTATTCTTCAGAAAATATTCTTTTAAAAATCCACGCTTAGGGCTCTGATAGTCCTTCAGAAAAAATTCTGTTAAAAATCCACGCTTAGGGCTCTGATAGTCCTTTAGAAAACATTATTTTAAAAATCCAGGCTGAGGGCTCTGATAGTCCTTCAGAAAATATTCTTTAAATAATCCACGCATCTTATTATTCTTCAGAAAATATTCTTTAAATAATCCACGCATCTTATTATTCTTCAGAAAATATTCTTTAAATAATCCACGCATCTTATTATTCTTCAGAAAATATTCTTTAAATAATCCACGCATCTTATTATTCTTCAGAAAATATTCTTTAAATAATCCACGCATCTTATTATTCTTCAGAAAATATTCTTTAAATAATCCACGCATCTTATTATTCTTCAGAAAATATTCTTTTAAAAATCCACGCTTAGGGCTCTGATAGTCCTTCAGAAAATATTCTTTTAAAAATCCACGCTTAGAGCTCTGATAGTCTTTCAGAAAATATTCTTTTAAAAATCCACGCTTAGAGCTCTGATAGTCTTTCAGAAAATATTCTTTTAAAAATCCACGCTTATGGCTCTGATAGTCCTTCAGAAAATATTCTTTAAATAATCCACGCATCTTATTATTCTTCAGAAAATATTCTTTAAATAATCCACGCATCTTATTATTCTTCAGAAAATATTCTTTTAAAAATCCACGCTTAGGGCTCTGATAGTCCTTCAGAAAATATTCTTTAAAAAATCCACGCTTATGGCTCCGATAGTCCTTCAGAAAATATTCTTTAAATAATCCACGCATCTTATTATTCTTCAGAAAATATTCTTTAAATAATCCACGCATCTTATTATTCTTCAGAAAATATTCTTTAAATAATCCACGCATCTTATTATTCTTCAGAAAATATTCTTTAAATAATCCACGCATCTTATTATTCTTCAGAAAATATTCTTTTAAAAATCCACGCTTAGGGCTCTGATAGTCCTTCAGAAAATATTCTTTAAAAAATCCACGCTTATGGCTCTGATAGTCCTTCAGAAAATATTCTTTAAATAATCCACGCATCTTATTATTCTTCAGAAAATATTCTTTAAATAATCCACGCATCTTATTATTCTTCAGAAAATATTCTTTAAATAATCCACGCATCTTATTATTCTTCAGAAAATATTCTTTTAAAAATCCACGCTTAGGGCTCTGATAGTCCTTCAGAAAATATTCTTTTAAAAATCCACGCTTAGAGCTCTGATAGTCTTTCAGAAAATATTCTTTTAAAAATCCACGCTTATGGCTCTGATAGTCCTTCAGAAAATATTCTTTAAATAATCCACGCATCTTATTATTCTTCAGAAAATATTCTTTAAATAATCCACGCATCTTATTATTCTTCAGAAAATATTCTTTAAATAATCCGCGCATCTTATTATTCTTCAGAAAATATTCTTTAAATAATCCACGCATCTTATTATTCTTCAGAAAATATTCTTTAAATAATCCACGCATCTTATTATTCTTCAGAAAATATTCTTTAAATAATCCACGCATCTTATTATTCTTCAGAAAATATTCTTTTAAAAATCCACGCTTAGGGCTCTGATAGTCCTTCAGAAAATATTCTTTAAAAAATCCACGCTTATGGCTCTGATAGTCCTTCAGAAAATATTCTTTAAATAATCCACGCATCTTATTATTCTTCAGAAAATATTCTTTAAATAATCCACGCATCTTATTATTTTAAATAATCCACGCATCTTATTATTCTTCAGAAAATATTCTTTAAATAATCCACGCATCTTATTATTCTTCAGAAAATATTCTTTAAATAATCCACGCATCTTATTATTCTTCAGAAAATATTCTTTAAATAATCCACGCATCTTATTATTCTTCAGAAAATATTCTTTTAAAAATCCACGCTTAGGGCTCTGATAGACCTTCAGAAAATATTCTTTAAATAATCCACGCATCTTATTATTCTTCAGAAAATATTCTTTAAATAATCCACGCATCTTATTATTCTTCAGAAAATATTCTTTTAAAAATCCACGCTTAGGGCTCT